>NW_026068007.1:4040374-4216934 GCF_014885135.2 Alexandromys fortis
GGCCATCTCCAGATACGAGATTTGCCTAGGGCATCAGGTCCTCTCTGGACTGCTGATTGCCAGGGGGACCACCTGGGGCTTCGCTCCAAGAAGCTCTAACCCCAATCCTTCAGCAGGCAAAAGCCAGCGCAGAGGCATTTTGTCACTACACGGCAGTCACTGCTGTGGACGTGGCATTATCCCATTAAAGCCTTTGTTGCTTTAATTTAACTTTTTTATTAAAAAGCCAGTCAAGGATTATTAATTTTAATTCTCATATCTATTACTTATTTTTTAGTTTTATTTATTTTACTTCTTTTTATTCTTCCTTGTTTGTTTGCCTACTCTATTGTGTGATAATCAAACCTAGGACCTTGATTAGCTAAGCTGAAGAAGGATGCTTAAAAAAATCCCACACTAGTTCAGAACTGAATATAAGAGAGGGTTATTTATTTAGGGGTAGACTCGAAGATCACAATGCTCTGCTCAAACAGGGAACAGCAACCACTCCCTTTGTCAAACCTCCTATTTTAAAATTAAGGAACAGGAATAGGCTTGAATTCTCTGACCTTTGGTCAGGATGGCGCTGATCCATCTCTGTGGGCCATTTTAATGTCTAAAACACTAAGTAACCACACCCTAGGTCGGGGTGTGTAGCCACACCTGTTGTCAACAACTTTGAAAGAGCAAAAATGAGTTCAGACTCTGACCTCCAGTCAAGGCAGAAGAGGGTCCCATCTTTGAGTACCCACAGTGCTGCAGTGCACATACAGAGGTCAGAAGACACCATCATGTATTAGTCCTTGTTTTCTGCTTTGTTTCAGGCAGAGTTTCTTGCTTGCTGCTGTGTGGCTTTCCAAGGAATCTCCTGTATCCATTGCCACCTCATCACGGGGAGCTGCAATTACAGACACACACTACTAGGTCCAGTTTTACATGGGTTCTGGGGATCCAAAATCAGACCTTTGTGTTTATACAATGAGTGATGTATCCATGGAGCCATTTCCCCAGACTCTGAAATCTTTTTTAAAAAAGAAATAAATAGAAAAGAATTTGATAAGATGCATGTACATGTTAGGAAAACTATTGCTATTATTAGCCCTATGAAATGGGGCTAGCAATGGGATAGGACACAATAGCAGAAAAAAACAGATTTTAGTTGGCAGGTGTCCTTGATCTAGGAGAGTTGGTATCAATGGTGAAGTCCCAGGAGCTGTTGTAGGTGTTTGGTGTTATCTAGAGAGTGCTTTGAGAATTGGTCTTGGCACAGGCAGCAGGAGTGACCTGTAAAATATACTTGAAACTGGCTGGGGTTAGCAAAAGGCTCTGGAGACTGTTGGTTTTTATACAGCTGAAACCTGTTCATCTTGAACTATGAAGCCTGTTAAAGAGGCACACCTGTCTGTATTTTAGCAGGAAACTTCACAAATAAAGTAATGAGCTACAAGTACCTTCAAATGCCATTAGACAGATCCGGGAGGGATAAATGAGCAAAATCTGAGACAGCTTTTTTAGCTACACAGGCAATTCCAAATCCTCTCCTTGGTCCTTGGAAAACACCAGTCTTAGAAGCAGTGCTTTGCCATCAACTGCTGAGTACAAGAGGCCCAAAGAATTTTTCTCTGGGGAGGGGAGATTTCGTCTACCTGTCTTAACAGGATGAGAAGATTGATTCCCCAAGTGAAGCATCCAGGAAACTGAAGAGGTGGAAAGCCACGTTTTTTCTGTGTGGGTGGCTGCCAAACCCAAAGGCAAAGCTGGAGGCAGAAGGAACCATACCTCTTCTTGGAAGAGCTAAAAAGTGCTGCTCTTGGAAGAGCTAAAGGGTGCTGTGGAAGCTGGCGTGTCTGTGTTAGAAGCTCTTTTGTTAAAATACCATACCCTTAGATCTGTAAAGGCACTTGAGAGTCAAGGTACCATTACCTGTTATTTTAAACTGGGCATATAAGCTAAATTTAGGTGTGTATTTTATCCAATTAGTTATAGTTTATCAATGCTAGTAGATGCAAGATGCACATTTTAATAAGTCAAAGAATACTAGCGTGTGTGGGTACTCTTACCAAACATGGCAGACTAGCACATGTGAGTACCTTTATCAAAGATGGCAGACTAGCGCACGTGTACCCTTACCAAAGATGGTGGCTGTGAAAATTGAATTGCAGGCATCCCTGGTCACACAATCTTCACCTCAGTGAAAGCCTGGCTTCCACTGCACGGGTCAGGCTTTTGGTGCATGACGCGACATCAGTGAAAGCACTAAAATCAAATGGGTCACCCCATGAACCATATCAGCTATGCTCTTTAAAAGGGGAACTCACCAAGTGAAGCTGTTCTTGCCTGGCGGAGAGGGCACGTGGGAAGCTGAAGAGGAAGAAGTAAGGGATGAGTGGAATGAATTTGATTAAAACACATTGTATACACACATGAAATTCTCAAATGAAAAATGGATCAAAAACTTTATGATAAAATTGGAAAGTATATTAATAAATCTCTCAGTAGTGAATTACCAAAAAAAAAAAAAAAAAGTCCTAAAGCTGGGTACTTAGAATGAAAAGAAGCTGGTTCACTCATACTTTTAGAGGTGGAAAGTCCAAAATCAGTGACCCTATTGTTCAGCCTCCAATGGGGTGATCTGGCAGGGGTACATGCAAGATGGATGATAAGACAAAAATGCCAACTAGGAACTATCTTTTATCATGACCCACTATTGTGAGAACTAACTGGATTCCATCAGAACCACATTAACTCCACCAAGGCCAGTTACCACAACAACCTCAACAATGCTTCCTCCAAGTCCCTACTACCTCTGTACCCCAATTCTGCCACACAGGGAACCAACACACACACACACACACACACACACACACATGATCATTGTGGGACAAACTATATGCAAATATACCTAGAATTAGTTCATAGTTACTCTGGTGTTTTGTGATAAGTTGGGTCCTGTTCTAGGTTTCTCTGAAAATAAGTGTCACACCTTAGGAAGACATTTTTGTTGGAGTAAGACATGCAATTTTAAAGTTAGAAGGACATAATTTTAGATCAAGATTCTTGTGCTTGCCAGACGTGGTGGCGCACACCTTTAATCCCAGCACTCAGGAAGCAGAGACAGTTTTGTTGCTATTGTTATTGTCTTCATCCTTGTAGCTGTACTAATGGGGGCAGTGGGCTGCGGCCTGGCTCCTGGCCACCTGGCTAGCTTATGCCCCAAAATAACAACACACAAATTGTATTCTTTTAAACACTGCCTGGCCCACTAGTTTCAGCCTCTTATTGGCTAACTCTCATATCTTGATTAACCCATTTCCATTAATGTGTGTAGCACCACAAGGTGGTGGCTTACCAGGAAGGATTCTAGCCTACATCTGTCTTGGGTCGGAGAATCATGGCCACTGCCTCACTTCCCTTCTTCCCAGCATTCTGTTCTGTCTACTCCACCCACCTACATTCTGACCGATCAGGCCAAGCAGTTTCTTTATTAATTAACCAATGAAAGTAATGCATAGAAAGAAGACCCACCTACATCACGTAGCCATTGGTTTTTGTTGTTTGTTGTTTTGTTTGTTTTGTTGTTTGGATTTTGAGACGGGGTTTCTCTGTAGCTTTGGAGCCCTTCCTGGAACTCGCTCTGTAGACCAGGCTGGCCTCTATAGGATCCAGCCATGACAAGCTCAAAAGAGGCCTGAGTCTCGGTAGTTTACACTAAGGCAATACCTGGTTCCAAGGAAGACCATGAGCATTCTAACCATTGTGGATAGAATCACCTGCCAACACACACCCATTGCTTTTCACCAAGATACCCCTAGACAAATGTTAGCCAATCATGGTTCTGAACCTTAGAAATCCCTCTCCCCAACCTCTGCTATAATAAAACCCAACCCCAACTGAGTTTGGGGCTCTCTGATCATGCCAATATGTCAGATACGTGGAGAGTTCAAGTTCAAACAGGACTCAGTCTCCTAGTTGGTTTGGGGGGGGCTACATGATCTTGGTATAACAGTCTCACACTCACCAAGACCTGCCTGTCTCTGCCTCCAGAGTGCTGGGATTAAGGGCATGCACCACCATCGCTCAGCTTGTTTTTGCTTTTTCCTTTTGAGCTTTGTCTAAACACCTTAGCAGTTTGAATCTTAGTTTGAAACTGCTTAGGAGTTCGTGGCTCAATGTGTTTAGCTATCATATATTATGTATTATTATATATATTATTCTATATAAAATATATTCTGCCTCACTAGGCAGCTTTGTTCAGGGTTCTTTCATTACAATTTTCCCATCTACTAACTTAGATAGTAGATGGTGGGCTTCTATCTACCTGTGTCCTGAATTGAGCCAAGGAAATATTATCTAAGGTTTCTAAACTTGTTTTTCTAACTATACACTGTTATTTTATAAAAAGAAAGATTTCATTCTCTTTAAAGATGTTTTGGAGCCAGGAGGTAGTAGTGAACAACTTTAATTCCAGCACTCTGGAAGCAGAGACAGGAGGATCTCTGTGAGTTCGAGGCCAGCCCAGTCTACAGAGTGAGTTCCAGCACAGGTTCCAAAGCTACAGAGAAACCCTGACTCAATTCTCTCTTCCCAAAAAAGATGGTTTTGGAGTGACTGTAGCTCCATTGTTACTGATGGGCACAGTCGATTTTTTTAGATCACCAAGTTTCTCACAGGTTTTCCCTGTTCTTCCAGTAACAAAAGCCTTTCCATTCAATCCGTTCAAAAGGTCCATGTTCATTGGAGCCGCTCTCTTTCTGGAGATTCAGAAGTGGGGTATGCCCAGGGTCACCAGGGGAGGGTGCATTATGGGATAAGTCACATTCTAATAGGCAAAAGAAAGAATGGCAGGAAAAGAGTAGAGGGCCAATGACAAGCTGGTTGATGCTGCAGAAGTGTAACAGACACGTGATAGATCCACGGTCTGCACAGGTTTCACCGTGATGATCCCACTCCCCTGTCTAACATACCTTAGCAGTGCACTCTGCAAGTCCGAAAACCTCCTTTGAAAAATGGAGAGAACAAATTTTAGTCAAAAATAGGACGTCTTTGGAGCTAATGAGATGGTTCCTCAGGCAAGGCCAATTGCATCTATGCCTGAGAACCTTAGTTTGATTCCTGGGACCCACTTGGTGGTAGGAGATGTCTGTTGCAAATTGTCCTCTGACCTCTACAGGCATGCTGTGGCATATATGCACACATATAACGATGAATAGATAGATAGATAGATAGATAGATAGATAGATAGATAGATAGATAGATGATGGATGGATAGATGGATAGATGGATAGTAGGTAGATATCTTCTTGTTCAAATGTCTTTCTGAAACACTGATTTTAAGTGGAGTAGGCATGGGGTGAGAATTTTCATTACTCACATAATCTACTGTCAAATTCGGCTATGTGAACTCATTATGTAACTTGGCTCACCCCAGTCTTAGAATTCAAATATTGCCGCCAGGCAGTGGTGGCGCACGCCTTTAATCCCAGCACTCGGGAGGCAGAGGCAGGCGGATCTCTGTGAGTTCGAGACCAGCCTGGTCTACAGAACTAGTTCCAGGACAGGCTCCAAAAACCACAAAGAAACCCTGTCTCAAAAAACCAAAAAAAAAAAAAAAAAGAATTCAAATATTGCCATAATTGTCACTGTGAATATGTTTCCTTTTCTGAGGGTCCTATCCAATCTCACAAGACTGCTGAGATTCGGGAGCTCTTAAATATAGAAAACCTGCTCTAATCATGTCCTTAAATCTCCTGCCTGCTCTTTGCTGTTAACAGAGAAAATGTTAGAAATCAAAACCCAGGAGGTCATCATAGGAGAGAAAAGCCGTTCAAAGGAAACCGAAACCATAGAACACAGAGTTCCTTGCTGCTGCTGACTTTGAGCGAGACATAGACAAAACAGTTATTCATAAATCTGAGGTAACATCCTTTTCAATTTTATTTAAAGAAATGCTATAGTTGCTGAAACCGGAGTCTACCAGTATTCCTATAACATGTCATTTTTCCTCCAGTTCAGATACATAGACTTATGATTATAAAATTCTTCAGGATTCATAAACTTTTCCATGTTACAATAGCAAACATGAAAGAAAAAAAAGATGTTTAGAAAAGTTTGTGAATTTTTCTAGTAAGTAAACCAACAATTAGGTCTAGACATATGAAAATTATCTAGTGTCTCTCTCTCTCTGATCCCACCTCCAGCACCGCAACAAAGTCTGTTTTCAAATTCACATTGGGATTTTATTCTAAGAGAAATAAGAAGAATGGGAGTAGAGGTTTCTCTATAGATCTATAGACTTGGAACTAGCCAGTCTTATGGAACACACACTTCTGGGATGGCCAGAGCAGGCAAATGACAGGAAGGGTTGGTGGGAGAAAGGGCACCGTGGACACGCAAGCATGCAATTCACCATGCACAGTGGGTTATCCCCATTCTGTACTTTGTAAATGTTTTTGAGAATAAGAGCTCCCTTTTGTGGGTCCTCACACTGCAATTGCACCATTGTCTATTTAGGTTGGGGCCCATAGGAAACCGTAGGTTATTTACAATAATGCCACAGTCCCCAGAGCCTACTTCCTACCCGGGGGCCCCAAGATCTGAGGCATAACTGCTAACCCTTTTTTGGACTGGTAGCATTGTGGGTCACCGAACAGTTCTGTCTGAAATATGATAGACATGCTTTAGGCCCCCAAGTCCCACAAGAAAAGAGCTGGGGTGGGGGGAGGGCGTTGAGTTGGGGAATTTTTCTGCCAATGGTGTTTGTAGATCCCAGATCAGTTCTTCTACATCTAGTTCAGTCCGGCAATGCTGGGAGGAAAGTGATGGGAAAGAGTTGTTGCTCTCTGGGACCCTAAGGCCTGGTATATTTTGAAATGCCTGCTGCCTGGGAACAGCAATTTGGTGGCAGTCACCTCAGTTCTCTTCCATCCTCCCACCCAGCCCCCTCCAGGGAACAGACTTTGAAGCCAGCGTTGCTCAGAATTCTTGTCCCCTATCCTGCCAGGGTTTCTTTCCCTTCGGCTCTTTTTTAACCATCTTGGAAATGAGGTTAGTACTCTGTGATTGTCATTTTGTTCTAAATTCTTGGGACATTTTATGATTTCCAAAGGTTTCCCTTCTGACTCAGGACAGGGAGAGATACGGATGTGTGAAGCTCAAAGTCTTAGTGAAAACCTTTAGCATCCCGGTTTTGGTTAAGCAAAGGCCATGGAGTCGGTGGAGGGAGAGGGGAGGAAATAAAAAACAACTTTTGGATTGTTTTGCTCTGCTAATTGACCTATACATAATCTTATTCATCACTAAAAACTAAGAAAATGCCATTTTATTAAAAGGGGGGTATAAAAATAAGGATTACCGCTGGACAGCACACACCTTTAATCCCAGCACTGAAAAGGCAAAGGTAGGTAGACCTCTGTGAGTTCCAAGCCAGCCTAATCTACAGAGCTAGTTCCAGGACAGCCAGGATTGTTACACAGAGAAACCCTGACTCGAAAAAATAAATAAATAAATAAACAAACAAACAAACAAATAAATAAATATTTTTTTAAAAAAAAGGATTACTCCCAAAATGCCCTTACCCAAAGACAGTCTCTTTGTTGTTTTAGACTCTGTCTTTTCAGACTTTTCTATACATATTCCCATTCAACACAGTCACCTTTCGAAGGCAACCAGAGGATGTCGGTTTGTTTTTTGCCATGCATTGTGAAATTCACCTAACTTGTTCACTCACTCACGATGTGCCATCTTTTCCCACCGTTGTGTGTAGCTCGACATTATCCTTTTTAACCACTGTATTGTATTCCATCACATCAATGGGCCTTACCTCAACCCATCGCCTGATTATACCCATAATCTTCTTTCTCATCTTTCAACGATTACAAGCAATATTGAGGTTTATATCATCAAATACATATCCACTTCTTTTTCCTTCCTTCCTAGGAAGAGATCTGCTGGATAGAACTGTTGCATATTTTTTAATTCCAACGCATCTTGCTAAACCGCCTTGCCGGATACTGATGCCATTCATACTTCCCCGACCAGGACGTAAGACTGCCTGTGTTTCCACCGTGCCAGCACCAAGGCTTGTCTTTACCTACAAACAAATCTCCTCTGATTTCGCTTCAGTGAAAGTGATTCTGCAGCAGAACTTAGTTTCTGTATTTGTTGGCCATTAGCAATGTTTTCTTGTTTTTTATTCTGACTTTTTAAAAGCCCTCTGGCTGATTAGATTTAGGATCTGAGAGATGGGGGAGTGAATTCTTTCTTAATATTTATTTACTTTTCATTTATGTGCATGTGTGTGCATTTGATTGTATGTGCATGCTGGTGCCCTCAGAGCCCAGGGAAGAAAGTCAGAACTCCTGGAGGTGAAGTTACAGCCGGTTTGCAAGCCACCCAGTTTGGGTGCTGGCAACCAAACCCAGGTCCTCTGCAAGCACCGTTAGCATTTTTAAATGCTGACCCGTTTCTCCAGCCCAGCAATTCTTTTCTTTCAGTTTCTTATTGGCCTGTGGATTCTTTTTCCTTATTACTTCAATAATCTTTATAATTTGGGATCTGACTCAATCTCTGTTAAATATAATTTCCACAAAGGCCCCAAATCACCTTCATTATCACAACATGGGCAGCCTCCAGCTCGGTGGTTCTCAACCTTCCTAATGCTGTGACCCTTTAATATAGTTCCTCATGTTGTGGTGACCCCCAACCATAAAATCATTTCATTGCTAGTTCATAACTGTAATTTTGCTTCTATTATGAATTTTAGTATAAATATCTGATACATGTCCCCTGTGGGGGGTCGTGACTCACAGGTTGAGAACCATTGCTTTAGCACGATGCCTAACCTGAGGAAGATACTCAGAACATGCGTAGAATGACTGACCCCGCCATTGCACATGTTCTATTTTCCCAGCGCGTTGTGTAACTTTTAAGCTTATTCTAAATCTGTCATTAATATTATTATTGCTGTGAGTGTAACTGATGTGGGAAGAGGGTGTATGTGGTCGTCAGGGGACAACTTTGGGGAGCTGGTCCTCTCCATCTGCATTGACATGGATCCTGAAGAGAGCATCTTTACCTGCTGGGCCACCTTGCTAGATTTCACCTTATTCTTAAAGATGTACACACACACACACACACACACACACAATGGCTCATGCTTGTAACCTCAGTACTTGGGAAGCTGAGAAAAGAAAATTGTTGGGCCATCCTGGGCTACATAATGAGCCTCAGATCATCTGAGGCTACAGCGTGAGACCCTGTCTCAAATACAAACACAAACAAGCAAACACCAAAATTGCCCCTTACAACAGTTTTGAAATATCACTAGTTATCAATATATTCCTTATTGCAGATCAGGTCATATAGTTCCCATGTGAAGATTATGAAATTGCAACAGATATCCAAGGCATACTTGTGACACTTATGCATGTCCATTCATTTCGTCCTCCTAACAGAATCTTCGTCTAGTACAGCTTGTCATGCCAATCCCCAGCTATTTCTTCCTTAAAAGCCTATTTGTTGTTGTTGTGTTTTTACTCTTTACTCTTTTGGGGGGTCCACCACCCAACTCCCAAATAAATCACATACACAGAGGCTTGTTATTAAATGTCCAGTCTTAGCTTGACTTGTTTCTAGCCAGCTTTTCTTAGTTTATCCCCTCTACCTTTTGTCTCTGGGCTTTTACCATTCTCTAGTTCTGCATTTCTTTTCTTTTCTTTTCTTTTCTTTCTTTTCTTCTTATTCCGTGTTGGCTGTGTGCATGTGTGGCTGACCCTTCTTTTCTTGCTCCTTGATCTCTTTTGCTTCTTCTTCTCTCCTCCCAGATTTCTCCTTTTAGTTGTTTTCTCTGCCTGCCAGCGCCCCCATCCTTTCTCCTGCTTCACTCTTTATTAGACCTTCAGATGTTTTAGACCAGCAAAGAATCACAGCTTCACAGAGCTAAACGAATGCAACATAAAAGAATACAAGACATCTTTGCTTCACTAAAACAAATGTTTCACAGCATGTTTTAAACAAATGTAACACACCTTAAAATAATATTCTACAACACCTCTTCTCGGTATAGCTCGGTGATAGAGTGTTTGCCTAACGTGCACAAGGGCCAAAACTCAGCACAGCCTGACAACAACAAAACTCGGAACAACAGCAGTAGCAAAATCTGTGCTCTGTTCTGTGTTAATAGTTTACTTTATTAATTTGAATATACAGTACATTTGTTACTTTTCTATTGCTCTGGTGAAACACTATGACCAAAGCAACTCAGAGCGAAGGAGCTAGTTGGGCTACGTAGTCTTGAACTGGGGAAGCTCTGCACCTTCAAGACCCTGGATTCTATCTGCAAGCCCTCAAAAAAAAAAAAAACCTGTTGTTGTTGTTACTGGTAGTTTTTCGAGACAAGACCTCACTCACAATGCAGGCCAGGCTAATCTCAAATTCTCCACTTCCCTGTCGGAGCTCCCCTAGTACTGGTTTTAATGCACAAACATGAAAGGAACTGAGTGCATACAATATTTACAAGTTATACACCAATTACTACCACTAACGCCAATAATTGGAACCACTTCCAGTCTGAAACTGAAGACCCTGAGGTTCAGGAAGTTGTCTTGGCCAATCAATGCAAGCACAAATATTCGGCACTTGAGTCTAGCTTACAAATGGTTAACAAAACCTGTAGACCATTGCTTTCCCCACTAGAAACCCTCACAAATGATGTCGAAGGCCTTTGGGAGAAGACAGACCAGAATGAAAACACAAATTAATCTGTTTTCAAGTCTATTCCCAATACAACTGGCAGCTGACAGGCAAAAGGGACTATTGACTTCCCATGGACGTAGTTTAATTATTCTCTAGAGGTTTTAAACTCATTTAGCACACAACTTCTGGTACCCCCCTCCATAGTGACATCACAAAATATACATACACTGTGTCCTCATTGATTTTCTTATTAATTGATTGATTAATTGATTGCCAACTTGACACAGCTACAGTAATGGACAAATAAACCTTGAGAAAATGCCTTGGTAATATTGCCCACCAGCCAAGTCTGCAGACCATTTTCTTGAGTAAGAATTAACGTCCAAGGGATGACAGCTCATTGTGATGGGTGCCACCTCTGGGCAGACAGTCCTGGGGTGGATAAGAGACAGTCCTGGGTAAGACACGAGGAGCTAGAGAGTAAACAGAACTCCTCCATGGCCCCTACACAAGTTCCTGCCTCCAGGTTCCTGCCTTGAGTTCCTGACATGACTTCCCTGGATTGTGGACTACACGCTGTCCACAATAAAATAAACCCTTTCTTCCTCAAGTTGCTTTGGTCATAATGTTTTATCACAGCAATAGAAGCTCTAACTAAGATGTGCCTTATTGTGTACACCCAAGAGAATGGGCACACCAGACACCTGCTCTATCCTAAAGAGCAGAACAGGGGTGAATGGGTACTTCTCTGCCTTCACGTCATTTTCTTCTCTCCATAAGTTCTGATCCCTTTTCTAAGAGAAGATGGTGGCCCCCAAGATCTTTATTCTTTTTGTTTCTTTGGGTGTTTTTTTTTGTGGGTTTTGTTGTTGCTGTTGTTGTTTTTCAAGACAAGACTTCTCTGTGTAGCCCTGACAGTCTGGGAACTCACTCCATAGATCAGACTGGCCTCAAACTCAGAGATCCACCTGCCTCTGCCTCGTGTGTACTAGGATTAAAGGTATGTGCTACCACTGCTTGGATCACTCCTCTTTTTCTAAGCTTAACTATTCTGTTACTATATGTATTCATTCTTTCTAAAATACAAAATAAATTTAGTCAATTTACTTGCCTTTAAAGGTATAACTCAATCAACTTTTGCATATGTGTAAACATAAATCACTGGTCAGATGGAGTGACAGAACATGTCTGTACGCCAGTTAGCTCCCTCATGGCACTCCTTGATCCACACTTCTCATCCTGCTCCCCATAGAGGGGACCACTCTTCTAACTTACATCATCATGGTTAATTTAATCCATTCTTGAACTTCAAACAGAGAGAATTGCGCAAGTTTGAATGAGAATAGCCCCCCCCATAGGCCCATACATTTTCATGCTTAGTCTTCAGCTGATAAAATATTTAGAAAGGGTTAGGAAGTGTGACTTTGTTGGAGAAGGTATGTCACTGGGGCTTTGATGTTTCAAAAGCCCACACTAGGAGCAGTCTCAGTCTCTCTCCAGGATGTAGCTATCAGCTACTTCTCTAGCACCATACTTGCCTGCCTGCACACTCCCACACTCCCTGCCCTGATGCTGATGCACAAGCCCTCTGAAGCTGTAAGCCAGCCCCCAGTTGAATGCTTCCTTTTATATGAGTTGCCTTGGTCATGGTGTCTCTTCACAGCAGTAGGACAGTATTGGGATCATGTTCCTGTTCATACCTTATTCATATCTTCCCACCTTCTCCCAATGTCTAAATGAACTCATTTATTTTGTTGAATATCTTACTAAATTGTTTTTAATGTGGAACCATTTAAGATATAATTCTTTTGGGGGGTGGAGGTTCGAGACAGGGTTTCTTTCTGTAATAATCCTGGTTGTCCTGGAACTCACTTTGTAGATCAGGCTGGCTTCAATCTCACTTGAGATCCACCTGCCTCTGCCTCCCAAGTGCTAGCATTAAAGGCGTGTGCCACCACCAACTGACTAAGATATAATTCTTGTAGTATTTAAAAAAAAAACACCTTTTAAAAGTGTGAAATTAAGAGGTATTTTTTAGTATACACATAGCTGTAAAGCCATATCCAGCATATAATTCTAGGAATTTTCATCAACCAAAAAAGAAAAAAAAAGAAAATCAGTACAAATGAACAGTCATACTAGCATTTCTTTCTTGTCTAGCTCCTGGTCACTACTAATGTGTGTGTGTGTGTGTGTGTGTGTGTGTGTGTGTGTGTGTGTGTACGCGTGTTGACCTATTATGGACAATTCTTGTAAATATAATCATTCAATATTTGTATTTCAATATGTAATTTTTAACATGACTGAGTTTTTTCTTTGAGTCAAATGTGTTATCCAAATTTGTTTATGATGTAATACCTCATTTCTCTTATTATTAAATAATAAATAGTTCACTGATGGGTGTGACACAATTTATTATCCACTCATCAGCTGATGAATTTTTGAGTTATTTCTACTTCTTGACGTTATGAGTAAAAATACTACAAACACTTGTGTTCAGATTTTTGTGTGGATCTATACTATCTTGATTATTAAGGAGTTTAAATTTTTGATAAAAATCCAACCTGTCTGGTTTTCTTTTATTAGTTTATGTTTTTTTATGGAATAGCCAAGAGACCATTGTTAAGTCCAGGAAAGATGTCTATGTTTTTAGAAGAATTTTATCTTTTTATCTCTAAGGTTTAGGTCTATGACCCATTTCAAGTTAATTTTTGTACCTAGTACAAACGCATTGTTTCAGATACAAATACTAAGTTTTAGATGCATCCTTTTGCACCTGAAAACCCAGTTGTCCCAGTTTCTGTTTGAAAAAAAGTTTTCTACTACTCCCTTGAATTTTCTTGGCAGTCTTCTTGAAAGATCAATTTATCTTTAATAAAGGAATTAGTTGATTCTTTTTGATTGCTGATTAGTATTGTACTCTATAAATGTCTATTTATTCATCTTTGTCTTTTGAAATACTTATGTCATTGCTATTCAAAATACTGCTATGAAGAATAAGGATGCTGGGCAAGACAGTTCAGTGTTTAAAGTACTTCCAGTGTTTAAAGTATATAACTAACTATGTCTTTATTTTTTAATGCTGCAATGAAATACCAGACCAAACAGCAAGTTGGGGAGCAAAGAGTTTATTTGGCTTACACGTCTATGCTGCTGTTCATCACTGAAGGAACTCAGGACAGGAATTCAAACAGGACAGGAACCTAGAGGCAGGAGCAGGTACAGACAGAGGCCATGGAGGGGTGCTGCTTACTGGCTTGCTTTCCTATTGCTTGCTCAGTCTGCTTTCTTATAGAACCCAGGACCACCAGACCAGGGATGGCACCACCCACCAAGGGCTGGGCCCTTCCCCATTGATCACTAATTGAGAAAATGCCTTACAGCTGGATCTTATGGAGATATTTCCTCAACTGAGGCTCCTTCCTCTCTGACGAGTCTAGCTTGTATCAAGTTGACACACAAGACAAGTCAGCACACTGTGTAAGTCTATTAATGACCTGAGTTGAATCCCCATAACTCATGCAAAGATTAAAGCGGAAAACTATTCATTGTCTCTTAACCATCCTCGTTGTACCATGTGTACACACACACATCACACACACAATTTGTTTTAAAGAGTAAAAATATAGCTAGCAAGATGGTCCAGCAGGTAAGGATGCTATGAACATTTTGGGTTTACTGTTATAAATAAATGTTTTATGAATATTCGTGCATGTGTTTTTAATACACAAATGACAGCCAGATGCATTAGAGTCCTCTGGAGAAACAAAGCCAATAGTTTGGACTGTTCCATGTCTTTCACTGTCATTTTCATCATGATTTTCATTTCTCTCATTAAGATGTTATATTGAGCACTTCCCCAGTATTTATTGGCCATTTAGGAACCGTCTTTGTAGTGTTCTTGTTCTAGAGTCTTCCTTAGACAGGCAAACGGATGTCTATCTGCAATCCCAGCATGTAAAAGAGAGGCAAGAAGACCAGGAGTTCGAGGATAGCCTTGACTGCATAGTGAATTCAAGGCCAGATCACACTACAATAACACCCTGTCTCAAAATTAGAAAAAGAAAAGCCTCCAATAACAACAACAGCCTTTCTCATTTTAAAATCTGATCTGCTTGGCTTTTCTTATTGATTTACAAAATTCTTTTGCTGGTTCTGGATACGAGTCCATTGCCCAGATGTGTGTTTTAAAATGCAGTCTCTCTTCCCAACCCACTCTCTTGATCATATCTTTTGATTAATACAAGCTTATTTAGAAACATTCCCGCTTAGGTCCGTGATCATCTTGAATTAATTAGTGTATATGGAGTGAGGTAGGAATCAAATATCCTTTTTTTCCAGATGAGTAGCCAATTGCTCCAGCACCATTTGTTCAAAATATTATCCTTTCCTCGCTGCACTGTGGCGGGGACTTTGCTGTAAATCAAGCTCCCTCGTTCTATTTCTGGATTCTCTATTATATTCCTTTGGTATATTCATCTAGCCCTCTGCCAATACCACACTGTCTCAATTACTGAGCCTCATAATGAACTTTGAAATTTTGTTGGGTAAGCCTTCCAGCTTTGTTCTTCAGAATGGTTTTGTTATTCTAGGCCTTCGCACATCTATATAAATCTTGGTAACCACTTTCAGTTTGTATATGCATACACACACACACATGCACACGCACGCACACACATACATACTTTACAGTTTTCTTCCTTTCTTACACTTGTCTCCTAAAATGCAAGCATTCCTGTGCCTTCCATGTTTTTCTTATATATTTCTCTTACATGGTCAAGACTCATTATTTCTCTTTCCCTTTCCCCTCCTGCCACCATCTCCAAACCAGAGCTGTTACAAGAGTCATGTGTCCTCTCGTATCTGCTCCTTTTTCTGTTTCTGAGTCATTCAGCTCAAACCTTCAGAGCATCTTTGACCCTTACCTCTCCATCTTTACTCTTCAAAACTTATTTCACCATGGGAACCAGAGACTGGTATGTGGTTCAAATATGGTCCAGGGGAAGGGAAAGAGAAGTATTTGGAGAGGAGACCTATATTCGTTTCTTTCCTTGTTGTCATAACAAAATATTTGACGAAAGCCACTTAAGGGAAGAGGGGGTTTTGGTTTGTTTGGTTTGAGTGTCTAGTCCATCACCCCAAGCAATGCATAGCTGGTCATGTTGCAGCCAAGGTCAGGAAGCAGGGAGAGATGAATGCTGGTACTCAGCCTGCCTTCTCACTTAGATTGTGGGGAACCGCAGCCCAGGAGATGGAGATGGTGCCACCCACATTGAGGTAGATGTTTCCACCTCAGTCAATGCCCCATAGAGATGTCCAGAGGTGCCTCATAGGTGATTCTAAGTTCCATCAAGTTGACAATCAAGATTAATCTTCACAGGAGGAAAACGGAGAACAGTTTTGGAAAACATTTTCCCTCTCCTTCCTTCTTCTAGACATTAGCATTCCAGATGCCTGGAACTACTAGGTCCATCTTGTTACGAGCCTGAGAATGATTTGAAAGCCCAAAGCCGCAGAGCAGAGATGGAAAGAGCCCAGACCTTGACGACATTATTGTACTTTTATGCCTTTCAGACTGAGGTCTACTGTTTTGAAATCTCCAAATCACTGGGGTATACATTTTTATTTTATTTAATAAGATATTTTAGGTTAGACTGTCCTCTAACTAACTACAGAACTAAGGATGACTTTGAACGCCTGGCTCGTCTGCCTGTGCCTCTCACAGGTGCTAGGATTATAGGTGTACAGCAACATGTCTCACTACCTAAGCCATTTTAAATTAAGATTTGTCAAATGCCATTCAAAACAATTTTACTAATAGTCCACACTAGAGCGGCTTCTTAGTGTCTCCCATCTGGGCTACTGCAATGCTGTATGATCTATGACTTCACTCCTAATCCAATGTCCCCAGGGGGGAGCGGGTGGGAAAGAGTGGGGGGGGGGGGACACACAGAGGTCAACATCTTGACTAGCTCACCAACAAACTCCAGGGAGCAGTACATCTCTGATTCCCCAGTGCTGAGATTAGAGGCACAAGCCGTCTTGCCTTGACTTTATTGTGTGGGGTCTGAGAATCAAACTCAGGTCTTCACGTTTGTCCAACAAGCACTTTACCCACCGAGGCATCTTGACAACCTTAAGAGCACCCTTCTTAAAGAACCATTTGCTTAATCTCATCTTTTCTTCTTATCTAAACACAAGTCGCTTCTCATTGCCCGAAGAGCGGGTTAGGCTCAGCGCTTGTGGTTTTATGCCGCCCCGCCTTCCTTTACACCTTTTACGCTACAGATATGCAGAATTAAGTGCTTCTCTCACAGAAGTCTCTCTTGCTTTGTTCAGTTGTCACTGTCTGAAACGCTCTTGCTTCACCTCCACCTGCTAATGTGCAATCTTCCTCTTGAGACTCGCCCTGCGTTTCCTACTTCCACGCCCTGCAAAGCAATCTCACCTCAGCTGCTGTGGTGACTGTCACCCTCTTCCTCGTGCAGATGCCTGTTCACACAGTGTAATCTCTTCCACTATCAGTTCTGTTGAACAGCATTTTCTGTGAAGATGGAACACGCGGGTTATTGCACACTTGAACAGTGCAACTGAGCCTATGAGTTTTAATTTGGTTTAAACAATCACAGGCAGCTAGTGTTACTGTGTCTGAAAGCACAAAACCACACTAACATGCTCTTGAATGCTAAATGGGATTTTAGCCAGGTTCCTGTAGCCACTATGGAGAATAGCTGGAAGACTGTCCTCTTTATTTCTATCAGTCTTGTAGACAGAGATGACTATTCACCAACTCCATAAACACAGAAATCGCACTTATCAAATACATAAAAGCATCCCTCACTATTTATATTACAAATCATATAGATTGAAAACTGAAAAATACCCAGATGAGCCAGACTTCCAGTGTTAGTGGGGAAAACGAAGAGGCCAATCATGTATCTCTAGTTCTAATCACATGCCTTCCCTTGCCGAGGTCAGGAAACTCCTAGGAGTTCACCCAAGTTCTCTTATTTTGTTCTGCTATTGCTGTGCTGAGGATCACGCCCAGGGACTCACACCACACGGGCGTATGCTCTATCTCTGAGCAATGCATCTCCAGCCTAGTTTTCAAAAAGTGAATATTGCAAAAATGTCAAACCTATCAAAAATGCAAGATTTGGGGAGGGGGCGGGGGGACTTGACAAATGAGAGACTGTTTGGGCTGGAGAGATGGCTCACCTGTTAAAGGCTAGGCTCATAAGCAAACTTTCAAAAAATTGCAAAATAACACAAATGGTCTAGAGTCATCCAAATTAACTCTAAAAATTTCTCTGATAGTCCAAGATTTCAATTTTACCATCTCCTTTTGTGTATGTGCATGGCAGACGTGACATATACGATGCACATGCTTATTTTTTTCTTGGAAAAAGTTTTATGCATTATGTCCTCTTCCCCCATCAGTACTGCGATGTGTTTAAGAATACTAACCAATCAGAACAGATTCAGGAAAGTTAACAAAAACCCAGTACTTGATGTTCATACCCAACTTCACCAATTATCTCATTGATATACTTTGTAACTTTTTCTCTTCCAATAAGGGATCAATTTCTGGTCTGTGCTACAATGCATTTAGATGTCAAGTCCCTTTAGTTTCCTTTAATCTGAGGTCTTTGTTTCTTACAACATTGCCATGCTTTTTAAAATAGGTTGTTTCTTTCATAACATTTTCTTCTCACAGCTGCCTGAAGCTTGCTCTTTATCAGACAGAGGCCCCAGCCCTTCAGACTTTGTGCAAATGTCCTATTACATTCCACACATCTCTTCCCGACCTATTGACATCCGTTTCATTTAAGTTTATGTAGAACACAGTAGTTTCTATTAAAACATGTACATGTACATTTCGTAAAACAAATTTCTAACAGAAACTATTTTTTACTTAAAGCACCTAATTCTATTATTTTAAAAGTATATGTTGGCGTGGTGCCTTAGTTTATTAATTGACTTAAAACTGATTCAATGTATCTAAAATCATTGCTTCAGCTATACGGAATGTGAAAATAATTCCTCAGGGAACTTCTGTGACATATTAGGGTTTGATGACTCCTATTACTGTGAATTAATGCAAATATCATCTATTATGTAAATCATAATTTACTTTTACTTCACACACACAAATAATTTTTTAAATCATATACTTCTTTTATTGTCATCTCCACCAGAGAGAAAAAATGGAAGCTCCAAAGTTGGAAAACATTAGCACTTGTGACTTCTGAAGGGCTAAAGGTTTTTAATTGTAGCTAAACCCCAATACTTCAGGGGTTGTTTGTTTCGGGTTTTTCCGAGACAGAGGTTCTCTGTGTAGTCCTGGCTGTCCTCGAACTCACAGAGATCCTCCTGCCTCTGCTTCCAGCATAAAGACCTGTGCCATCGCTGCCCCAGGTTGTTTTTTTTTAATTAGTATGAAAAAGGAAGTGGAAGGGTTATATTTAAATGTTAAGAAAGAGTTTTTAAAACAATAAACTCTCACACCCGTGGAGTTTATACTGGAAATGGAATAATAAAAACAGTCCTTCGGGATTTTTCTCGGGAGTAAGAATTTCTTCAAGGAAGAAACTGGCAGCGATATGCACGTTTTGGACAGGGTCAGAAAAAAATGCCTCTTTTTTTTTTTTTGGACATATGAAAGCGCCAGGATTTTTAAATAAATTTATCTTACTTTGTGAGAAATATCTGAACGTTAAACATTTTCCCCCGGAGGGAAAATTAATCCCATATATCTTTAAGAAGATAGAAATTCGAAGTGTCCCCCTCTCCCCTCCAAGCTAAAGTGTCTTTGGCTCGGCTTCTAGGACTTCTAGGAACGCGCAATTAAAATCGAAACGACTCCCTTGCACTAGTGAGAGCCTTTGCTTTTTCTCCCCTCCACACAGCGGCTCAAGGAAACTCCAGAGCCCGATCCAAACTCCGCGGCTTCCAGGACGCGTCCCGCAACGCCCGGGCTCCGTCCCCGCGCGCGGTCCCTCCCGGCTGAGCCGCGGCCTCGGCGCGGCCGGGCTCCAAGGGGGTGTGTCCGGCTCGCAGGCCCGGAGGTCCCGCAGGCCCGGCGCTCGCCTCCGCCGCGGGCCCACCTGCTCCGCGGCGCACCCCGCCTTCGGGGACATCCCCGTGCGTGGCCGCCGACCCACGCGGGCGGCCTGTCACCCGCTTCCGGCCCCGCGCGCGAGAGCCCCTCGGCGGCGAAGGCGGCGGCGCGCGCGCGGGTCGG
Source organism: Alexandromys fortis (assembly GCF_014885135.2). Lineage (NCBI taxonomy): Eukaryota > Metazoa > Chordata > Mammalia > Rodentia > Cricetidae > Alexandromys > Alexandromys fortis. The sequence goes on from NW_026068007.1 coordinate 4,060,290, forward strand.
GGCTCAGTGCCTCCCTCTCCCGCCCGAGTCCGAAGGGAAGCCGCGCTCGTCTCCCCAGCCCGCGCGCGCCCCGGCTCGCCGTCCCCTCCGCCCACCCCCGCCGCCCCACTCAGCCACGGCGAGACAGACGGGCGTGGGGACCGCAAGCGAGCGCCGGAGGTGGGGCGGGGAAAAGAGAGCATCCCCGCCACCCGGCGGAGGGAGGCCTCGTCACAGCCGCCGCCTGGGCCGCGGCCGCAGATCTCGCGGTGTTTGCCCGCCGCCGCGCCGCCATATTGTGTGGCCGTATTTTGATGCGGACTGGGCTGGCGGAGCCGCGGCGGCGAGAGCGAGCGAGAGCTGGGGGGGTGGGGGGAGGGCAGGCGAGCGGCCGGGGGGTGGGGGCGGAGGGAGTCAGGGCGGCCGTGCGAGCCGGAGCCGAGCAGCGGGCCGCGGCCACGGCGCCCCGGCCATCGCTTTGATCCGCGGCAGGCGCCCCAGGCCGACCCCCTCCCCTCCCCCTCAGCCGCGAGCGGCGGCGGCGGCAGCGGCCGGAGGGAGTTGGCGGCGGCAGCGGCGGCGGCCGGGCGGAGGGGGCTGAGCGGGGAGGGAGGGAGGGCTGAGGTGTCCCCCCTGCCGGGTGGAATCGGCGCTGGCGGCGGCCGTGGTGGCGGAGGCGGCGGCGGCGACGACGGGGGAGACGGCTGCCCAAGTGGGAGAGGCGGCGGCGGCGGACGAGGAGGAGGGGGAAGCCGCGGCGGCGGCGAAGGGTAAGCGGACGGCGCTGCGGGGCCTCGGCGGGATCCTCAGCCCGCTTCCCGTGTCGGCTCCGGGTCGGGGACCGGCTCTCCCCGGCGCGCGAGGCCCTTGTGGGGGCGTCCGCGCCTTCCTCGCCTTCTTCCTCGCTCCGCCCGGGTCCTGCCCGCGGTGGCGAGGCGCCGGGAGGCCCCCAAGTCCTGCAGGGCGGGTGGGGGCGGGGAGCACAGGGCCTGGCCTGGGCTCCGGGACGCCGGGGGAGGGGGACCGAACGGGCCTGTCCTGGAGCTCAGCGCCGGGGAGAGCCGGGGTGGAGGTGCCTTGCCCCCGGCCCGCCCCCAGGCCTGTGATATGGAAGCGGGAGGGAGGGAGCCAGACTACTTTTTTTTTGGGGGGGGGGGACCCAGTCTGGATAAAGCTGACTCTAGGGGCCCAAGAGTTGAGGGAGAACCAGGGAACTTATGTGTGTGTGGGCTGAAGAGGAAGCACATCGCTCCCTTTCCTTTCCGATTTTGCTTTCCTGCCGCCTTTCTCGAAGTGGGGAGCGCGCCCCGCTGTGACTAGGTGGCCCCCTTAGAGTCACCAGCCGCACCGTGAGACTGTGGTTGAAAGCGGGAGGCTGGCGAGGGTCTCTGGGCGTAGCTGACAGGTGACAGGTGGATCTGTCTGTTGCAGATGCTGTAGAATTGTCCCCTGCAGGGTTGTAGATCAGAAGTGTCAGGGAGTGTGTGAGTTTGTATTTACGTGTTTGTTCAAGTTTCATTCCATATATAGTATATTTGAGATGCTGAGTTTCCATTCAAGTCAGCTTAATTGTTAAGGAGGAATTCTTCAAATGTTTCTGATAAGAGGGGTTTCCAGGAGACTGTAGGGGATGTGCAGCCACACAGCGCTTTTCTTCTGGTCTCTTGAAATTTGGGTTCCCCGAAGCATAGGAGGCTGTTGGTAGATGGGCTTTTATTCATTGGAAAGTTCTCGGACATTAACGTTGTATTCAAGGCAACAGCCAGGCAGTATGGTTTTGCATCCATTTTGTCAGGTCTAGGTAAGTTAGTAAAACGCCAAATTTTAGGGTCAGGTTGATTGACATTTTATATTAGAAGTTAGTTTCTGTCGTAGCATAGTCAAAGATGTTGCTCATTATGCAATTTTAGATTTCGCTGGGAATTTTGGTGGGTACAATTTAGACTCTTTTGGCTTTCGGTTACCACTGTTTAATACTCTTGGTACAATAGCAGATTTTTTACACCTTTTCAAAAATACCCTTAATGTTTCTGTGAAGGTGACTCTGGAGTACTTTTTGAACGTGACAATTTGAAACTTTTTTGAAGACATAGGCGTTTCTAATAAATGAAGAGTTGCTTTTTATATTACTGTGTATGCTTTAGCTGTCTAATTTGACTCCTTAGGGAGAATTAGATTCATGAGTTAAGAGCCGAGTTAGTAGCCAGATAGTCCAGGAAGGGTTCTGTAGCTTTTAGATGTGTGTGGAATGAGTATGTTGAATGGTGGGACTATCCCTATCCGTGTATTAACAGGAAATAGAACAAAAATTCCAGTGATTAGAACTTCTGTTTGCCGCCCCCCACCAGTTTGTAATAGAGAGGGCTTTATGTTTTCAATCTTAAAGAATCTAGCTGAAAGTTGAATATGTTAATTATTATGTTATCCACTGAACATACACCATCACTTCATTTTTATTTGTTTCATGAGGTATCTTTTTCTGAGTTAGAAATGGTTTCCAAAGGACACTATGAAACATCACTATTCAAAACCTTCTGTGAACTCTCACAATAGAACCTGTGTTTGTGTAATTCATTTAATTAATAAGTGGATGAAATGATCAGAGGTGCAAATGATATGCTTCCTGAAAAGCAAATTTTAAATCAATCCCGTTTAATTGAGGGAGCCACCTGTGTTTGGTATTCCATGGAAAGAAGCCCTTGCCTTTAGTAAGTTATGACACCTAGTAAAATGAGGGAAATTCTGCATAGTTAGGTGGGTACTACATAGACCCTAATTAAGTCATTATTGAGTGTTTTCTACTCTGGCAAAAGTCAACATGATTGGTTTTTTGCCTTGACAGAAATAAAAGCTTTATTCTACTTCTATGTAAGGAAAATTACAAAGAACTGTGTAGAAAGCTGTTATGCACCAGTGAGCTGCATACATTTTGTTAGATAGGCATAAGATATATAGATTGTTTGATTTTATGAGTTATGTGCTAGCAAAGCCCCTGTAGGATGAATTTTCTAAAACTAAAGTTATACACATTAGTTTATTTTTATGAATATCAGAATACTTTTGAAAAGAAACTTTGCTTTACTCTAGTTTTTTAAGTTCCTAGAAATATTTATAATATATGAAGTTCATATATTTAAGTTTTATTTCATATCTGCTTGGCCGGATTCACATGCCCCAGGAACAGCAACAATGGTTTTTTGTTTTGACTGATTTTTGCCATCTTTTTTTAGTAAGAACTCTTTAAATCAGGGGTTATGCTATGACAGAGACAAGTGTGAAGAGAAGTAACGCGGGAACAGGGAGGAAGATGCTAGTAGAGGATTGGATTAACAGTTTGCAGAAGTGTAGAAAGGTGGGTAGTGATGGCTGCAAGCACAGGAAAGTGACCTCTGGACTAGAGGTTTCTTTCTGATGGGCTCTCACAAGCTGTGTTTGTCCTCATTTGCCACTGTATTCAGATGCTAACAAATTCGGAGATACTGGCATTAAATAAAAATTAAATATATGTTCTTATTGCTGACTTCTGGCTTATGTTTCCCAAGTATTTAAAAATATTTTAATATTTTATGTCCCAATTCTGATTTTTAAAAAGTCAAGAACACACACTTTCTCAGAAAGGCAAAATCCCTAAGGAAATGCTCTTGGAGTTGCTAGGGACTCTACCCTGCGTTCTTTGGTTAATCTCATCTGTGAATGTTATAACTTGGAGACCAGCATTAAGGAGAAGGCTCTGTCTTTCATTTTCTAAGTATCCTCATCTTTCAAAACAGCCTGTTTATTATAAGTGGTGCTTTACCTTCTAGTTTTTGTTTTTCAAAGGAAATGGGAGGGGGTTACATATTTCACTTAGATTCTAGATTCTTTGCAGTGTTTCTGATCGTATCCTGAGCATGATGAGAATTGATAGCTGATAAGTTGCTGATGTTTTAAGATTTCTGTGAGATAGTTTTAGGTCTTGGCAGCTAAGTTTATTAATTCAAAACTTAATTTATGTAGATCCTCACCTCCATCTTTCAGTGGTGTTTGATAAGTAAGGCTTAATGTGACTGCTTTATTGAGCCCATTCATTTTATTTGTTTGAGATGGTGATCTTCATTTGAGCCCAAGCTGGCCTCAGTCTCCTACTGCAGTACTTACAGGTGTATACTTGGCCTGTCTCATATTTTTAATCATAAGTTCCATTTCAGAATTTGGTACAACACACATGGTACCCTGGTTAGCAAAGAGAATGATACTAATGATCATTGAATTCCCACTGTGTACCAAGTTTTCATTCACTTTTTGTGTATTTGGTAAGCCCTAGTAATGTCTGGGACTCCTATAGATCCTAGAGATGCAGTACTAAATAACAGACAAAGTTTTCTGTTCTCATGTAGTTTACATGTTAGTGGTAGAAGATACAATAAATGAATAAAATGTGTCTGGGGGCAAACACTGGAGAAAGAAAACAGGGAATCTGAACGATGCTTGTTTGGTCTGAGATCTGCAATGAACACCAGTTTTGATTTCAGAAAATAGAACTATCCAGTGACCTTCCTTCTTAGAAGAAGAATATCCTTTAAATCTTGGAAACAAAATTATATTTGTGCTTCAGTATTACAAATTGTTACAGAGCTTCCATTAGTAGGGATTTCCTATTGTTAGTATTTTAAAAAGCTACTTTGTGACTCAGTAGAAAATTCTGGAATTTACCATCCTTGTTTGAACCCTACTTTTGGCCACTTACCACTTTGCCACTGTATTTAGGGCCAGTTATGATTTCTTAGGTTCTCTGAGCCCGTTTTCTAACCTGTAAAATAAATTGTCTAAGGTTTCTATGGTGATTAAGTGGGACATTTTATATGCAAGTCATAAGCAGTAGAGTGTGGGTAAATTGTACCATTTTTGTTTGTTGTCTTTCTGGAACTCTGAGTTGGTGGTGACTGCAGCAAGCTCTCCCAGCACTATTGGACATTGTCAAATCTACATTTCATTGGCCACTTAAGGCAGCCTCACCTGTAGTATAATGTTAATTAAAGAACAGTCTGCCCCTGGTGCTTTCTGGAGAGTTGACGTATGTCATGTATGTAGTCAGTGTAACAGAGGAATACCATTATAGCCTTCAGTGGAGGAGCATTGTGGACCTGGCATCTAGGTTGATAAGCTGGATCTAAGCACTTTGACAAATGGACAGCAAGTACTGTATAAAATTCCAAATCATGTAGTCACTTGACATTTAGCACAGTGCATGCGTGGAACATAGAAAAAGTTCAGTAAAATGTTCACCTGTCAGTTTTTCCTTTATTTCAAAGACTTCACAAAATATTAAAGAAAACATTTACAAACGTGAAATGTACCACTTGTGAATGATATTTTGAAGAAAAACTGAATAGCCATTCAAACTTCAAATCTTTATAACACTGGGAGATCACTAAACTGAGTTCCTGGGGTAGAGCATGTCTTCTTTTCATTGTCTCCTTTGTCCACTCTGGGCAGTGCTTGCCCTGTAACTAGTTCAGCAGGATGTATCTTGAGTGGTTTGTAATGGACATCTTTTGTTCCACCACTACTATTTTTGTGGTTTTGAGACAGGTTCTACTGTATAGACTGGACTGGCCTTGAACACACAGGGATCTGCCTGCCTCTGCCGCCAGAGTGCTAAGATTAAAGGCGTGCTTTGCACCACTACTCTTTTTAGTAGTAAACTCCTGCGTTTGAAAGGTTAGATGTTACACTAGATTTTGTTTTGAAGCAGAGGTTTGCTGTGTACCCCAAGCTAGCCTAGAATTCAGTGTCATCCTTCTGCTTCTCCAGTGCTCTGATTATGGATGTAAGCCTGGTTGAACTTCTAATCCTAAGCATAGCCTAAATTGTTACGTAAAATTTTTTAACTGTCATGTTTTTAAGCCTAGCAAAACTTTTGAGAAAGAAAAATCCTGGAAATCTCAAGGAATGGCTTAATTATTTGCATCAAGGCAATTGTTTATAAACTGTTCCTATGCTGTTGGCATGAACGTGAAAAGGGTAACAATGCTTCTTCCTACATGGAGGACCAAACCGTGCATGCTAAGCAAGTACTCTACCATTAAGATGGAGCCCCCATCCTTCTTTCTTTTTTAGTTTGGTACAAGGTCTGGCCAAGTTGTCCAGGCTGACCTCTAACTTATCCTTCTGCCCCAACCTTAGGTGTAGCTGGGATGGAGGCATGTCTAACACATGATGTGGGATGTAGCAGCTTTTAAAGACAAAACAAAACTAATCCATGGATAATTATATACCTTAACTAACTTAAAGTTCAAGCTTATTTAATCTCTTTAAGGTAGTTTCAGTGGTATTGTTGGTGTGTATTGAGTTTATGAATTTAAATGGCCCAGTCATTTACTTCAGTTCCTGAAACTGAAGATAATGGTGTTTCCTCAGAAACGAGAGAAACATCCCAGCACTTTCCTTAGCAGTGACCATTCTTTGTATGTTTAAATGTCGCACTGGTCAGCTTTTTCCTGTTCTGATACAACCTACCCTCTACCTGATGGATAACAACTGGATTTCCTAAAACTTAAACCTGTCTAGGTCAAAGACCCTTGAGTCATTTCCACAAAACATTTCTTGGATTAAGAAAGGAGGAAAATTCACTGGGCTGGAGAGATGGTTCAGCAGGTGAAAGCACCTATGTGTAGACAAGCTTAACAACCTGAGTTTGATCCCATGGACCAACATGGTAGGAGAGAACCGAATCCTACATGTTGTCCTCTGACTTCTACAAATGTACTATCGCAGGTGCGTGCACATGAGTGCCCTCAGACACACCCAATAGTGATAAAGCAAACAACAACCGAAAAAACACCCTCACAAACCATGTACACACTGCTGTCTGTTCGAATCTGGATACTAGATGAAGTGCCAGTTGAGTGGCTATGATTCTGTGGTTGTTACTCGTCTGCTAATCAGCTGTGGAAAGAAAATAGCACGAGGTATCAGTCAGCTGCTGAGGCTCTAGGAAGAAAGTCTGATTCACACACAGGTACAACAGAAGAGGGCAGAAATAAAAAAAAATTGTACTAGTTTATTTGCCTTTTTTTTTTAAAAAAAAAAAAAGTGGCATTCTTGTTGCACTTAAGGAAAATACGTGGGTTAAACCCAGGCGTCCTAGTTGAAGTCCCAGAAGCTAAATACTAATGTACAGGTGGAAAGGGCCTTGGAGGAAAGAAAGAGGTGAGACAAGAATGTAATAAGAATTTTAGTAGAATTGTGTGGATACTGATCGCATGAATCCATTATAGACTAGTTTTGATTAATGAATTTTTACTTCCCAGTTTATTAATTACTGTGAGTTATTAAATATGACTAATTTTTAGTGTTAACATTTTACTAACCTTTATTTGCATTAATGAAATTTTCACTTGACCTTGTATATATTAATGTTAGCTTTATAGGTTAGCAGAATTGAGCACATGATGTTGGTTTCCTGACTGTTAAGTCAGGTGGTCCAATGATCCTGTTGCTCATATCAGTGCAAGGCCTATGACAGCTCAGTGGGATGCGAGAAAGTATTTGTAAATACAGATGAAAATTTCAGCTGGACAATTTGATTGTGCAAATCCAGGTAGGGAGTGTTTTCAGCAGAGAAACCAGTGAAGTCTGAATTCTAAAGAACTGGGGCTATAGGTGTAGAAAATTCACCTGATTTTGTACCCCTTAGAAACTGGGTTAGCATTGCTTTTGAGTTCATCTCATTGTTAATCTGTCAGATTGTTAGTCTCTGTCATATCAATTAAATTCCTTAATTTTAGTGGCTTGATAAAAAAAGATCTGGCATTAAAAATCACTTGAGTCAATTTCAAATTACTTAGTTATTAAATAACTTGTTTAACTGCTCTATGATCATTGGAGTTTGTGTGCTAAATTATCATTCAGACTTTTATTTAAAGTTTTTTAATTATGTACTTATTCAGAATTTTTAAAAAATTATGTGTACACTTGAGTGAGTTAGATGCTTGGGAGCTGGAGTGAGAGCCACTGATTGAGAGCCATGTGATGTGGGTATTGGGAACCAAGCTCAGGTGCTCTCCCAAGACAAAATGTGCTCTTAATAGCTTAAGCCATTTCTTCAGCCCCTCTTTCAAACTTTCTGAGCCAAACTTGTCTTAAGAAAATGAATATTGTATCACCTAATTTACATAGTAACTATATTTTCTGTATTTCTTATTTTACCTAGCAAAGTATCTATCTACCTGGAACCCAGTAGGCATCAATGAGTAGCACCAAAATTGTAAAATGAATCCTATACTTTTTAAAAATAATATTCAACTGTACATATAAAGCTTCTTGTATAGATAAGTATTTGCTTTTATATTCTCTTTGCGGGGGAAGGGAGGAGTAAAGCATGTTGTGAGCCTAGTCTTGAAGGGTTGAACCATCTTTCCAATCCTACTTCCTTATTCTTGACATTCTGTGGACTGTTTGTATCTCCACTTTTACTTTATACTAACCTTTATAGATTATAGGTTTTTATGGTGCTTATTATCATAAGTAGACATAGAGAAGTAGACAATGCAGGCACAAACAGTTTTGATTTTAAAAAAGGGATTTAAGAGTACCTGTAATCCCGGTACTGGGGCAGCAGGCATCAAGGAGGCTCAAGGTTATCTGTAGGTTCGTGGTGAGTTTGATTTCAGCTTGGAATGCATAAGACTGTCTCAAAAAAAGGAGAGAGAGAGAATTCAGAACAGATTGCATGTTCAGTTTAAAGCCACTGAGTACAAACACCAGTATTCTTTCTATGCACTAAGGTAATGTTCACACTGTGACTGGCATGTTGCAGAGGACTTGAGTAAAGTATTACTTGGCTATTTTTCTGATAATTTCCCAGGAAATGGGGGGTGGGGAACAACATGTATACATGCACACGTGGAAATGGGGATTTCAAAAGAAAATTCCCACTTCCACATACGGTGACTCTACTTACATAGAAAAGTGTACTTGCATGCTTAGAGATTTTCAGACTGTGGTGATTGGTTGGCCCGAGTGAGACACTCATTCTCTTCATGAAATTTTCCACTCATGAACAGTGACATACATTCAGAGGATGACTGTCAAGGGCCAGTGTCGCAGTTTTGAAAGTGGAACAAGTACCTTTTGAGGGAGATAAGTAGTCCATGGGAAAATTAAGCTAATGATCATAACTAAACCTAGGTACTAATTAGTGTTTCAGTATGTTTATTGTGTCACATTAAAAGAACACCAGGATTACAGCACGGTCTGGTGGCTGTCTACTTATTATTACAGCTCACTCAGAAGTTTTGGATTCCTGCTGTGCATCAGGTACTTACTAGGTAAAGGGGATGGTCAGATTACTAAAATGTTCTTGTTCTAGAGATGTGTGCAGAAGAGTGTGATACATTGTGATAAATGTTCTAACCTGGTTCAGCAAAGCCCTTTAGGAATCTACTAGAGGGATCGGCTGATTCATAAGCAATAAAACAACACAAAAAGACTGCACTTAATCTCAGAGTGAGTAAGACGAGGGGATGCCATTTCACGCATAAAGAAGCATGCCTAAAACGTGGAGGTTGGAAAGTCTATAAATTGTGACTAGTTCCATGATACACAGAACCCTGGTGGTGTTGGAAATGGAAAGCGAGGGAGAAAACAGCATAAAGATCCTTGTGTACTCTGTAAAGAAGACTGGCTTCATCTTGTTACTGATGGACACAAGTACTGAACATTCTAAAAAGCCTGGCTGCAGTGGAGCTGGGTTAGAAGGACATGTAGGCCTTATGCTGTTTGAGAATTGACAGAGGTGGGATCGGAATCCAGGCTGTTAATTAAGGAGGGAGTTAATAATGGACTTGAGGGAATACTAAGTGGGAAGTAGAGGTAAAGATCACACATCCCTGGCTTGTGTTCCTGGTAAATTCTGACAAAGTTCACCGGTACAGAACAGACCAAGGGAACAGTGAATTTTGGAAGTTGTTTGAATTTTCTGTGTTGAATTCAAGATTCTTTTGTAGGGGGAAAAGAGAGCATGATTTCTATGTACATGGAAGAAAATGGGAATTTTTGTGCAGATAGTTTTTTAGCAAGTATTTGCATAAGAAATGATGATGATAAGTGTTACCAAATATAAGAAGTAGCAAATGCAGAAACCTATGCATGGGAGCCTATTTGCTATCTCCCAGGAACTTGGGGGTGTGGAAAATAGGAAATGATATATGAGTATGTACTTTCCATGTAGATTTTGATTGTGCTAAGGACTTCAGATTTTATTCAAGATGAACTAGGAAGCCAACAAGAGTCTTAAGATAAAACTTAGTTTGCATTTCCCTTATTTCGTAGAACTTATTTCTATGGATTATTAATTGGTGTTTCTATATTAATCTTTCTATAATGTATACAGATTTTGTAGTCATAATTAGACTGCTGTCAGTACTTTATAATCGTCACTAAGAAACTCTTTTGTCTTCCTTTATAGTCTAGCTATTTCCTTCAACCTTAATCCTAGCAAACAACAATTTGTTTCCTTACCACACTATAATTTTTTCATGGAAAATTGCATAAATGGAATTATACATTGTTACCTTTTGAGATTTGCTTTTTATTTTGGCTTTACCTAGTATCCTTGATCCATGCAAATTGTTGGATGAATCAATAGTCATTCCTTGTAATGCTGAGAAGCATACTATTGTTAGGATGTTCTACAATTTACTGAAACATTCATTAGTTTGAAGGACCCTGGGGTCTCCAATTTGACATTATAAAAATAAAGCTTGGGATTATGTGTTGAGTGTGCACATGAATGTACCAAGGTGGGAAGTGAAGAATCAGTCTGAACTTCCTCATTCATGAGGAGGATCCCAAGGTTTCCTTACTGTTCTCTGTATTGTTGGATGAAGTACCACTTTTTACAAAAGACACATTGTCTATTTCAGCAGAAAAGACTAACTATTGGAAAAGGTTTATTCTTGAAAAGTAGCCAAATTGTGTGCAGTCTTTGGTGAGCTGGTCAGGCAGGACCTTGCATGAGACAGGTGAAAGGAAGGGAGGGAGGAAAAAAAAACCTATTATTTTCCCTAACAATAAATGAGATCAGGGGACAGCGAAGTGTACCAAATAGTCAATATCCGTCGGAAAACAGCATGATACAGAAAATCAGGGTTCCAGCTAGGCCTCAGAGATGTGGCATATCAATATGTAAAAGTCAAATGCATGTGGAAAGGCAAATAGATTGGTGAATACATGGACAAAAAGAGTATGAGGCAGTAGCAATAATCGAGGCTTTAACATTGAATTTCTGTGTGAAATACAAACACAACTCCCAGCTTAAGTTTATAACCCCAAATTAGAGAACCCACTCCTTCAAATTAGCATATGATTAAACCGTGGTATACCCAACAACAGTATAGTTTTCAACATTAACGAGAAATGAACTATTGATACTTGTAACAATTTAGTTGGAACAAGGGCATTAGAAAAGGCAAACCTCTGTTTGGTACAAGCTCCTCTCCAAATCATGTTTATAGCCTTTAGTTCCCAAAGGTTGATGTGTATATATATGGGTATTTAGGTAAGGAGATTTACAGTGAACAGTTTTGTACATGTTTTCATGTGAAAATACATTATTATAAGAAACAGTTAGACCTTTCCAGAGTTATTGTCATTTTACATTGCACTTAGTAATGTATGAGAGATCTGGTTTCTCTGCGTTTTCACCAGCACTTGGTACTGTCAGTATTTTTCATCTCAGCCAATCTAATAGTTGACATCACATAGCTTACTTTGTATTTCCTAATAGCTGGTGGTATAATAACTGTTTTCATGTGCTTCTTTGCTGTCTGTGTGTCCTTGGTTTGGTATAGTGCCTATATTCTAACTGGGTTGTTTCCTTCTGCTGAGGTTAAGAGATTCTTTATGCCATCTAGATCCTTGTCTCTTCTTATTAGTGATTTGCAGACATTTTCTCCTAGCATGGGACTTTTTTCTATGTCTTCTTAGCAGTGTCTTTACATAGAGGAACTTTTGATTTGGATGAAGTCTAGCTGTTCATTGTTTCTGTTCATTTTATCTTTGGATTGTGCCTTTCCTGCCACCCCTCAGAACTCACCTGTTCTCAAAGATTTTCTCCTGTTATGAAAGTTTTCTAAAAGCTTTATATATAACAATAGAGATGTATCATCTATTTTAATTTTTATATTAAAATCTGATGTTTAGGTTGAGTTTTTTTTTTTTTTGACTTGTGAATGAGTATTTGTTCCAACGTTATTGGCTTTTAAAACTATTCTTCCATTGACTTGCTTTGACAAAAATCACATGGCTGTAATTGCAAGGGTCCATTTCTGTTTTTTTTCTCATCTTTTGCTCTTTGGATCTGTCCTTCCCACTAGTATTATACTATCTTGATTGCTGTAACTACATGGTAACTTGTCAGATTTCTCTAATTTTATTCTTTTTTAAAATTTATTTTGACTATTGTTTCCTTTTTATATTTAAAACACACATACACACACATACCCCACTGGAATTTTGTTAAGAATCACATTACATTGTGGTCAGTTTTGGAGAAAATTTAGATTCCTACTCTATTGACACAGTTCATGAATGTAGTATCTTTAGCCTTTTAAAAACGTTTTTTATGTCTTTCCTCAGCATTTTGTAGTTTCCAGAATGTAATTCATACACATTTTGTTAGATTTATTCCTAGACTGTAAAGCAATTGTAAGTAACTGTTATGTTTTAAATTTTGACTTTTAATTGTTCATATGAACAAATATCAATATAGCTGATGGCTGTGGATGCGCATTGTGTTCTGAGACTTTTGAACTGTTTTTAAGTAGATTTTGTGAGCACAGACTATTTTAATTGCTTCTCAGTTTTTGTGCTTTTTATTTCTTTTCTTGCCTCACAGCTCTGGCTAACTTTTTTGGGGTCTTAGGATATATTCAGTCTTTGACCACAAAGGATGTGTTGGCTACATTGTTTTTGTAGGTGCTATTTATCAGTTCCCTTTTTAGTTATAGTTTGATTAAAAGTTTTTATCGTTTTTATCATGACTGGGTCTTGGACAATATCAGATACTTTTTATATATCAGTAACTGGTTTTATGGTCTTTTTTTTTTTTCTTTAAACAGGTTACCTCATTTTTTAAACATTTACTCTGAAATATATGGAATAGATAATGAGACTAGAACAAAGATGTAAGAAAAAAGACTATATTGAAAATGATTGCAGTGATCGAGATGAGAGGCTGTGGTGGTTGGAACTGGGGTAGTAACAGTAAAGGGTGAGAAAAGGTCAGATTTTGGATGTGTTTCAAGCCCTGTGTGGGCAGGAATTGCTGATGAATTATATGTGGAGCATGAGAGGGAATTCAAGAATGACTCCCAAGAGTTTTGGCCTAAGCAGTTGGAAGCATGGAATTGCTGTTGACTGAGTTGGGAAGAGTGGGGAAATGGCAAGTTTAGACTGGGCTAGGCAGTCAGGACATTGCTTTTGAACACATTAGCTCTGAAATGTTTTCTAGACTTACAATTTATAAAATCAAGTAGGCAATTCATTCAATACTTAAAATGGAACTAGGTGAGGAATTCAGGCTAGAAATAAAAATTTATCAGTGAGGTAAAATAGAGTTGTTACGGATTGTAATTCCTTTCTGTTTAGTACATTTAGTCTGTTAACAAACTAAAGAAATTCGTGAAAGTGTGAATTGGTTCTGTTTACCAACAGACAGTTGAATATCCGATGTTAAGAACACCAGAAATTTTATGGTTGGGAAAGAATTTTGAGGATAGATATTTTGAAGATTACATTTGTCTTGAACCATACTTAATTGGTAGATGACTGTTGTAATATTACTCATCTAACAGTTTTTATTACTAATTGGGAGCTTTGTCCTAAGCCTTTATAAACTGCAGGAGCCTGTACCTATTGTGAAGAGCTTGACATTGCTATTCAGTTCCCAGGTGGCAGTCCCTGACAGCAGTTCTTGTATATGAAGCCACCCAGAGAGATAGGAGAAACCAGGATGTGAAACAGCTGACAAGAAGAGGTGCAGCTCAGAATCAGCTGGCGAAGTGAATGAGATCTGAGGACGGGTACATCTTCTGGGTCCCACCCAGATTTCTGCACATTGAACCTTAGGCAGTATTTTTAAAACACCATCATTTTTTTTCTTGCTATAACTAATCAGTAGCTCTAGCATAGCATCTTCTCATTGGTGATTTGTATATTGTTAGCATTGCTTTATTTACTTCTATTTGCACAATTTACCAACTTGTATTGATAATTATCTGTTAATTTTTCAGTGTTTTGTACTAAGTTGTTTTAAATATTTCTTTTTCTTTTGGAAAAAAGAAAGTTCACAGAGTATACTGCAAGGATACAGCTGGTATGGCAGTAACAGCTACCTGTCCCAATAGTCCTTTAGCACATGGACAATTAATAAATATTTGTGAATGAATGATGCACACATCCTACCAAAAGTTTAGAGCTAGTTCATGAAACTTTGACTTTGAACACAAATGCATTTACAATTCAGGTTACAATTGCATGCCTTTTAGGAAATTTCTGTGCTCTATTTTCTATCTACTCCTCTCCATTTTCAGGTAAATGGCAGAAGTAGGTATAGAACAAAATTTTCTTTGTTAGTTATTATGCTTATAAAACATTACCATACACTTTTTTATGAGCAAACCCTGAGCTTTTACTGTTCTATCGTACATTTAAATAGCAAGGAAGTTAGTAATTTCTAAGTACTACTTACACATGGGTACACATGCATGTGGAGGCCAGAGAATCACCTCCAGTGATCCTTATTCCTCAGGAGTTAGCCACTGTGTTTTTTGAGACAAAAATCTCTCACTGGCCTGAAACTTACCAATTCAACTAGGCTGGCTGGACATAAAGACCAAGGGATCTGCTAGTCCCTGCCTCCTAAAGACTGGGATTGCAAAGTCCCATCACCATGCCTGGCTTTTCCAAGACATCTATCTATACTGGGGATCAAGTCTGAGTGCTTTTAAATGAGCTGTCTAATAGCACTAAAATATCTTTATTTGCAGTTGTATAGTGTGTTGTGTAGAGGTGTGCATGTGTACATATCTATACACATTACAGATAAATAGTCACTCTATGACAGACTAATAGAATATATATGGTGCTCTCTGATACTGTTGACACCAAGATAAAGATATTTAGTGACCTTGTTTAAGCATTTTTTTAACATTTAACTTTATTTTATGTGTATTTGGTATGAAGGTGCCAGATACCCTGGAACTGGAGTTATAGACAGTTGTGAGCTGCCATGTGGGTGCTGGGGATTGAACCCAGGTCCTCTGGGAGAGCAGCCAGTGCTCTTGACCGCTGAGCCTTCTCTCCAGCCCCATTAAGCATCTTGAATAAGGGAAAATAGTTGCATATTCATATTTATCTTAATGATGTGAATGAAACAACTGAATGATTATGTGGAGCATTAAATGAGCAAACACATTATAAGACATTTGGCTATGTACCTGACACTTGTTAGCAAAAGCTTTACACTTCTTTTCCTTGGCCTTCTTGATACTTTAAAAAACAAAACAAAGTGGTCTTATATAGCCTAAGCTGGCCTTGTATTTTACAAGTGTTGGAATGCCGGCATGAACCAGTACAATGAGCTTGATACCAATTCTTTCTTGCTTTCATGGAGCTAACTTTCTTGGCTTTGTTTTTCAAGTTTTCTTCTTAGCTTTCCTCTTTTGCATTTCTTACTTAGGTCAAATCAACTTTAAAATCCCTTGTTTCTCATAGGAAGGATATGATGTGACCCAGTTTGTATTTTAGGCAATTAGTAGGCTTGTTGCAGTTGTAAAGTACAGCCTAGGAAAGCTGTTCAGTAGGACAGGGTATCAGATAGGAAGCTGTTAATTGGTTATCAAGGTGCAACTAAACCCCCTAAACATTAAGGAGGGAATAGGAGTGGATACAAGGCCTTGGGAGTGATGAGTGAAACTTTGCCATTGGTTATATGAAGATAGCAAAGAATCAGAGATAGGACGCTGGGGTTCCTGACTTCAGAGCCTCACAGCTTATAGCTAATAGAAATGCATTGTTGGGCAAGAGGTAGAGTTGTAGTTGAGTTGTTTAAGATGGTGGTGTGTATTGTCAGGATGTTGGTTTACTTGTTCCAGACCCACCCTTTCTTCCTCACTGTCTGAATTCCATTGCTGTTAGTCTAAGAGCTTCCTTTAGGAAAAAGTATGTTCTTTTTAGTCATAGCCAGCAGCAGAGCTTATTACATGTGGAGAGAAATGTATTTCCTACCCTTATTCCTAGTCTCTTGAGATCTCTGTGCCCTGTGTGAAGATGACTTAAGAGACTATACCATCGTTGTCAACCCACTTAACAGGCCGTAGGTAGTGAAGCAAGTTGTTAGAGCTATTTGAAGAAAGCTGCAACTATATGCTGTGTTTACAACCAAATAGTAATCAGTCCCAGTAAATGAAGCATGATTCATCTCGTATCACTAGGTAAGACCTACTTGCATAAAGTAATTAAAACTTAACCCTCAAATCTGTATTTATAGGTTTTCTATAGAATTTTGTTTAAATCTCCATCATGTATGTTATATAAATCTAATTAATAAATATATGTTTTATTCCAAGTCTATTTGTTTATATTTCACGTTTCTCTGCCTTCTGAAATAGGGACCCTTATATACATGTACCAATTTTACATACTAAATCTTTTTGTAGAAGACAGTGTTTGCTTCATAGCTTCAGAATGAATCAGAAACCTTGGATTTTAATCCAAGGCCTGCCACTAAACCGTGTGAGAACTTAGTTCATAGAATCTAGGTGCATGTTATAGGGGCTTAGAAGACACTGTAGAATGAAACATTTTATTACTACTTTTAAGGTATCTTGTCCCTAATTTACTAAGTTAATAACTCATGAAAGTTCTTACTGCCCAGTAAATAAGCTTGTCAGGGTTTTGTTTGTTTGTTTTTTGGTTTTTCGAGATTAGATTTCTCTGTGTATCTTTGGAGCCTGGCCTGTCCTGGAACTTGTTCTGTAGATCAGGCTAACCTTGAACTCACAAGAGATCTACCTGCTTCTACCTCCTGAGTGTGGGATTAAAGGTGCCTGCCACCACCAGACAACCTAAGGTTGTTGAACCTTGAGTAGTGCTGTCTCGGTCCTCATTGGGGTGTTAGAATATCTCCTTTATCTACTTAGTGGAAATTTGGCCTTCTCAATATATTTTCTGGTATTTGAAGTTGCAAAACAAGTCTTAATATTGATTTATTGAGCGCGTTTTACTTATTTTGTATACATTATGTGTCTATATTGTATATAGGCAGTATTCTATATTTAAGCACATAGTCCATGTCTCCAGAAGAGCAGAACAATAAGAGAAAAAATGATGAATCATGGTGTTTATTGGTCCACAGGAGCATTAGTAATTCTGAGTGTAGAGCCCCTGTGGGCTGAAGCAAGGGAAAGATTCAAGGTCAAACTAGAGCTGCTTTTGAAGAAGTGGTTTTAGTGTCAGTGTGGAGAAATCGCATTCTAAGCAAAAGCATTGGTCATTGAGGGGGGAAAAAAGAGGTTGAATATGTTCACCAAGCCTGAATGGATACCTACCTATATAGGGGCTGATGGGCAGTAAAAGTAGGTAGATTTTAAGTAAATAGATAATAATGAATGCTGGTGAAAATAGGAACAAAAGGAAACCCTTATATATACTGCTAGTGAGAATGTAAGGTAGTCTGGAAACTGAAAATCAGTATAAAAGCCTCTCAAAAACCTAAAACTAGATCTACCATAGGATGCCGCCAATGCTGCTCCAGTGTTTGCCCAGAGACGGCCAAGTCAGCAGTCACAGAGGTAAAGAGGCATGGGTAAAGAAAATGCAGAATATGTACACAAATGGAATGTTTTCAACCTAAAAGAACAAAGTTACATGGTTTGCAGGAAAATGAGTAACTGGAAGTTATCTTAGTTACTCAATCCAGACTCAGAAAGACAAATACCATTTGTCTTACATATATCCTCATTTTCAGTTTCTAGATTTTATAAAGATACATAAAAACCATGTGTTTTCCTCTTTTTTTGTTTTTTGTTTGTTTCTCTGTGTAATTATGGAGCCTGTCCTAGAACTGTGTAGACCATGGTGGCCTTGAACTCTCAGAGATCCACCTGTCTTTGCCCTGCCACCCCTCATGCTAGAATTAAAGGTGTGCATAACCACTGCCTGGCAAAACCATAAAAGTAGATGTGAAACATTGTAGGAGGACAAAGGGGCTCTTTTCTTTTTGTGCTGGTGAGAGGAGGAGAGGTAAGGAATGTATAACTAATGTATCTCAATGTTCAGAATGGACTTGTGTGAAAATGTCCCTCTCTATCTAACAGAACCATGTATGATGAATATGCTCAAGGATTTTTTTTTGAAATGTAAAGAAATATATTTCAAATAGGTAAATATTTAGGGCTGAGAGTGTGAGTGTGTGTGTGTGTGTGTGTGTGTGTGTGTGTGTGTGTGTGTGTCAGTAGGTAGAATGCTTACCTAGCATGTCTGAGGCCCAGAGTTCAATCACAGCACAACATAAGCCATGCATGGTGATGCCCACCTGTTATTATGCAACTGAGGAGGTGGAAGCAAGAGGATCAGCTACCAGAATTTGACCCAGCCTGGAATATATGAGATTCTGCCTTTTCTTTTTAAGTTAGAGTCAATAGAGAGATTTTAATCTAAATTATATGATCCTAAAGAAACTGAGGGTAGATCTTGAGGGAGAGGTGCATGCGGCGGTGAAAAGGGTTCAGTTTTTATTGAGTTCTAATGTAACTTTCCCATTTCTCTCTGTTAGGGTTTTACAAGAAGCAGACCACAGCAGCATCAGCAACACCTTTTTCTTTAGCACTATAAGACACTTCTCATGTTATGCTCTAGATGTGGATGTCTCTGTGTAGTTATACATATTATCACCTTGGAATTTAGGTATATAATTGTTCGGGGCTCCTGCTAGGACTTCTTTTTTGTGTTTGGTATTAATATTTTAAAAATCACAAATAAGCCTAGGCTAGTCGTGGTGACTCTTGCCTTTGATCCCAGCACTCTGAGGGCAGAGACAAGCAGATCTCTGTGAGTTCAAGTCCAGCGTGGTCTACATACAGTGAGACCCTGTCTTTGGGGGAAAAAAAAGGTAGCTGTGTTTCACTATCATTCTCCCTTCTTGTTATTTATATTGTGCTTTTGAAACCTTGTTTTCACACACCACCACCAACTCTTTCCTGTCTTCTCATTGGTCTACTGGTTCAGCCTCTAGTGTGATTGCTATTCCCAACTCCAGTATTACGCCTGTATCCATTTTTGGACATGTCACATTGTAGCTGATAATATGACCATATTTCAATAAAATTAGCCATCTGTATAATCATGAGTATTTTACACATTCAAAACCACTCTGAGGGAATCTGTAACTTTCTTGAGACAACGAAAGGGCCCATGACCTCTGATAGTAGACCCAAACTGGAGAAGGGATAGGGATAGGTTTTAGTGGGAGTCGCAAGCAGAACAGGAGCCTAGTGAATATGGTTTCTTATTCATGTCGTTTCAGTTGTGGTTTCTTCCATGATTCTTGCCTTCTTCCTACTAGATAGACTAGGGTGTACAGGGCAAAACCTGTGTCAGCAATTTGGATACCCAGCTTTGTGGATTAATATTTGCTAAATAGCTTTAAGACTTAACTGGCAGCTTTGGTATATGAATGTGACAGTGTGTTTAAGATGATGAAGACTCCACACATGTTCACAAGTTAAGGGGAGATACTGAAAAGCGAGATGGGGGAGCAGGGGAGCTTCCTCAAGGGAAGTATGAAGGAGTAGGGTCTGGTCTCACATAAGATGCAAATGATGAGAGACATTCCCTTACAAAGAGTAACAGACCTTAGAGATTTTAAATTCTTTTTTGAATTTATAATTCTTTTAAAACTTTTAGCTTCAGGTAACTATTTCAGAACATAAAGAAGAAAAGGTGAACTTTGAGTTCTTTTTTACAAAGCCAAGCATACAAGGATAGTAAAATAGATTAAAAAACTGCAGACCGTCTTAGGAAAGTTGATGGGAAAATGCTTATAATGAACTTATCAAATGGACTCCAGCATTATATCACTGGAATAATACTGTAGATTAATTCACATTAATGGTAAGCATGGGTGTGGATATCTTGAGGGATGCCATAAGGTGGAATAGGAGAATTTCAGCATTTATTTTGACAAGAGTTCTTAGTAAAACAAGAATAGAGAGATATTCCTAAATTTTCACACCTCAGACCAGAAACCACCATTTTGTTACTAGAAATGGTAAGATGCTAGAATTCTCATTTTCGTCTTTAGTAAAAAGCTAAATAACTAGTAAAAAGTCACGAATCAAAGCCTGTTGGGATGTTGCTTATAACTGCACAGGAGGCTGAGGCAGACTAACACATTTCAGGCCAGCCTGGCTATGTAATGAGACTGCCTCAAACCTCCCTGCTGTCCTCCTTAGCCCAGCGTTACTGTTACATAACATTGTCATGGAAGTACTGAGTAAATACAGTTAGATCAGAAGAATAAAATAAAATCGGGTATTATTTACTATTATTAACATTATATACATGGAAAAAAGCAAAGGAAATAACTAAAATGTTACTACGAGTAATGAGATTTCAATGTGATAGCTAGTTATAAAATTAAAAATACATAATGTTGCTGAGAGGTGGTGGCACTCGGGAAGCCTTGAGGCAAGTTGGTCTCTGTGAGTCTAGGGCCAATCTGGTCTACAAAGTGAGTTCTAGAACAGCCAGAACTGTCCCACAAAGAAACCCTGTCTCAAAAAACAAACAAACAATACTGATTCATTTACAGAATTTTCCTTGATAGTCTTTAAAATGAAAGCCCTCCATGAGAGTTAGTGACAGAGACTATACAAATAGAATTCTATCTCTCCATTTTAAGTGGTATATTTTCATTTTAAGTTTTTAAACTATTTTGAAAGAAAGTTGTAATGAATACATTTTGAGTAACTGTGTGTTTTTTTTTCTTAAATTCCTTGTGGCTTGTGACATTTTATACTTGGTAAATGGCAGAGAAGTTGTAATCTGATCTTCAAGCCATATTTGGTAAATAATAATTTTCTGTGGAGCCCGCTGTTCTATCAGTAAGAGGGAAATTATTGCCCATATGTAGTAGAAGGCTTTTCTTTGCCTTAACTGCAAAAAGACCAAGTTATGTCATGGACTAATTACTTTCCTGGGGTTTTGGTGGTGGTGGTTTTGGTATTTAAGCTCTGTATCCCAGAGGTACGTTTAACAAGACTGTTGTTGTACCTATATTCCACTTTACTAGGAGAGAAATTTTTGTTCTTGTTTACTACAGACTATCTTTGTATCCTAAATGTAAGTTTTTACATCTCTGAGAATTGAACTGTCTTCTAGTTATTCTGAAAACAGTGCTAATCAGTTACTTCTCTTAGAATGTGATGCAGTTTAATTACACATAAAGCTTATTAAACATGCCTGTTACTTTAGCACTTGTGAAAATAAGCTTAAGTATACCTGTGTATTCAGAACATACATAAAGCAAACAGGAAAAGAATGTGTTTCATCCTTTAGTAATGCAGAAGGATGTGTTGGAAACCTGATATGCAGCAGACTTAGGTGCTTATGTACACAGTGAAGTTGCATGGTAGCCCAGTGAAATGAGCAACTCTCTGCAGTTTGATAAAAAAGGGACTTAGGGTGGAAGCCATATTGAAGTGAGATTTGAACCAAGGTTCCTGTCTCCCAGGATTCTTTTCTCTACAGCATGCCATCACAAAACATGAAAAGCTTACACACGCACACCCGCCACCGCCAAAATTACTTTGACTGTGTTTTTGCTGTGTTGGTATGCACAGAAATGCACAGAGTTTACTTGTTAGTAGTCTTTATCCATACTGTTTCGTCTTTGTCCCATCACAGTCCTCGTGTTTGATAGAACAGAGATTTCAGTTTACTACTGTGGGGTTCATTTTTAGAGGAATTCCTAAAGGTGCCAGCCTACTGAGAATCAAGTATAAGGATGTCATTTGAGGTTTCTGGAAAGCTAATTAGTACATTGTCTACCACTGGCCTCCCATTTCTCTAACTTTGTAGTTGCCAGTTTGTTTTTGTTTTAATATTGGCCTAAGAATTTATTTTAATGAATGAATCTATTTTGGTAATGGGAAAATAATTTCCAGTGGGTTAGGAAGCACATCTTATAAATTGTTCTTTGCCACCTTCTTTAGGCATTGCCATTATTTTTGAGCCAGATGGGGTGGCGCATGCCTTTAATTCCAGCACTCGGGAGGTAGAAGCAGGTGGAGCTAGCTCTGCATTCGAGGCCAGGCCAAACTGGTCTACTGAGCGAGTAGCTAGGGCTGTTAGAGAGAAACCCTATGGAACTTGAAATTGAGTTTGTTGCCTGAATCTATCTAAAACATTCCTAGGAAGCCTCTTCAGCATCTCTGACCAAGGAAATAAAGAGAGCAGTTAAAAGATGACAGCAAGGGAGGAGTAAAATAACCTGAGAGTGAAGAGTTTCTAGTTCCAGTTTTATCGCTCAAAATGGGTATCGCACTGACCTCTGGCAGGCAGACTTCTATCCAGAATCGTGGGAGATTTCCCAAAGGCTACTTTTCACTTCCCGGAAGTGGACTAACTGGGCAGGTGAAGAGTCTGTCTCTCTGAAGTAGTTTCTTCTGGCCTTTGTGTTTCGGGAACCTTGTCCTGCTTGAGAGAGGAGGCTTCAGGAAAACAGCCAAACACCCCACCCCACCCCACCCCACCCCACCGCTGTGCGCTTTCGGATCTCAGAGTGTTGTCTACTCACATTCCTTATTCTGCCTACCTCTAGTTTTACTCTAGTTTTTCTTCTGCTTTCAAGGCTCCAGACCCAGTTCCTGGACCTGCCCTGGAAAAGAAGTATCCAGTAGAGATGAGCTCACTGCAGTTACTTAATTAAACATTTGTAAGCTGCAAATGAGCCAACCAAGGACAGCTACAGTTTGAATTTTTCTGTTTCCAGGTATGCGAAAGTTGGGGCACTCAAGCATAGACTGTGTGATCTGTAACAACACACAGTTCACAACTTAACAGTTCTCTGGCTTTAAAACCGAGTGACATAGTAACCGCCCTAACATCTAGTAACACGTGGCTAGCATCGACTTGTAGCTTAACTTTTGCCTGAGTAGTTCTAGTTTAATTGTTTGCTAATTGTGACAAACTAATGTAAAAACAATTTAAGAGAAATAATGCTGAAGTGCTATGTAGTCCAGCCCTGCAGATGTGCAGAATAGTGCTCTGGTCTCCACTGAAAGTGAACATTGACTGCACAGTCCTGCTCTAAGGTCACGTGTGGGGCAAGCAATATTGGAAATTACATGAATGAAGCAGGTTTTCCTTTTCAGTGTCCTTAACTGTTATAACTGATACGTTTATGAAAGTTACCACATTCTCCAGTCACTGGAAATGATAGACTTTGTTTACAGATTATACCAAATTCTGTATTTACATGGTATTTACCAAAATTTAATTGTATTTCAATGTAATATTTCATATATATGCAAATATATACATACATACACATATAATACTTGATTGCTTGAAAGGAATCAAATGGGAAAGTGAAAAATGATGATTGTCCCAGAGTATAACTAAAAAGGTGAAAGTTGAGGTTTCCTTGTGCATTAGATTTTAATCAGGAAAAGCATTAGGGAGTCAAGTCAGTTGGGTTTGAGACTTTTAAGGGCTTTAATTAATTCCACCTGTTTATATAGATTTGAAACAGTATTTATAAAACATTTACTTAATGAGTATATAGCCGTGCATATCTTTTGATTTTTAACTTCATCTAAGCCAAAGATAACCCAAAATTGAAGAAGGGGATTTTGTATCCCAGCTGTGGGTTTAACCAGTGATCCTAGTGCTCCAGCATGTATTCGACTCCTTCTTCTCCAGTGTTAATGCATAGTGAGTTACTGTAGGAGATTATAGAACCTTACGGTATTGACAGAACCGTGGCTCAGTGATGTTGAATTACAACTATAGCAGCTATCTGAACGTCATTACCCTATTAAGTCAACTAAAGGGGAAATTAAGGAAGGAAGTGTTCATGAGTACCAAGTCTTGCCATTTTCAGAGATGTTATTAATAACAGTGAAATTTTCTCTGCTGTTGAATACTCATTGTGTATAAGACACTGCCAGGTACAGTAGAGATAGAAATAAATGACCATTGCTTTCAGTGAGCTTACAGGCAGATAAAGTGGGCTCTCCACTATCTCCAATACTGTACCAACCATGGATCAGAAATTTGTTAGGACTGTATAAGTTGCCTATGTGCTTTACCATATACAGGTTGTTGAAGAATATTCCCTAAGCAATAGACTGACAAATATTTGCCTAGGATTTACATCGTATTTGGGTATTAGAAGTAATCTAGGGTGTGTATAGGTCATATACAAAAACATGCTCCTTTTTTGTAAGATATTTAAGCATCTGCTCATTCCAGTATCTTAGAGGGACGGGAGGGGCGGGTCTTGAACTAATCTTCCTTGGATATTGAGGAAGAAATTATAATATAAAATATCAGAATAGAGATATAAACCACATGCTTGGTAGTGCCCTAGAGAATAGCCTTTATGAAGAAGGCTTTTTGCTGAGTATCGGAAGATTAGATTTTAGCAAGAGTATTTCTTAGTACAGATGTTCTAAAAACTGTAAGTAGTAGTTCAGTGTACTTAGAGAATAGTTGGGATCTGGTGAGAAACAGAGCTACGTTATACATGTTTCAACTTGCAGTGCAAAGAGTTTGGACTTGATTTAATAGGCAGTGGGAAGTCTTCGTTGAAGACTTCTTAGAGCTGCATAAAAGTCGGTGAGTGCTTTGGAAAGGCTGGAGTAGAGTAAGTGTTATTAATGTTGAAGATTGTGCAGTAGTGAGCCTTTGTGCACCTTTGCATATGATAGTTTTCTATAAGGGAGTTGTATACAACTTAACAAAAGGGATGGGTCATAGTTTTTCACCAAAGGCTGTCTTAAGGTGAACTGTTTACTCAAACCCTGAAACTCAGTAAGTTGTACTCATCTACTTATAAGTTTAATTGGTTAAAAGAAAGGTAAAGAGTAATAAGAGTTCCCCCAGTGAAAACTGCTGAAGCTTTGTTCAGAGACCTGAGGTGGCCAGCTGGTACTGCAGCCATTTGGAGACTTCATTAAGATCACATTCGTATATCTTAGGAAGTTTCTATTGCACTAGGTTTCCATACCACTCCACAAATGCCCTCAGTTCTAGCTGCCTGTCCTCAAATTCCTTGCCCTCCCTACCTGATCCTCTCATTCCAGCCCCATGTCCCCTGCCCCCAGTCCACTCAAAATCTGTTTCCCCCTTCCCAGGGAGATCCATGTCATTGTCACCCACTGCCTCCCACCCCACCCCTGTCCCTTCCTCTATACCATAACCTCTCTAGATCTACAGATTGTAAATCGATTATAATTTACTTAATAGCTAATATCCACTTATAAGCAAATATATACCATATTTATCTTTCAGGATCTGGGTTACCTCAGTATGATTTTTTTTTTCTAGTTCAGCCATTTGCCTGTAAATTTCATGATGTCATTTTTTTTTGGGGGGTTCTTCGAGACAGGGTTAACAGATAGATAACACTCCATTGTATAAACATACCACATTTTCTTTATCTATTTTTGTGTTGAGGGACATCTAGGTTGCTTCCAGTTTCTGGCTATTGTGAATAGAGCATCAGTAAACATTGTTGAGCAAGTGTCCTTGTGGCAGGGTGAATCGTCTTTTGGGTATATGCCCAAGAGTGGAGGAAAAAAAAAAAAGAAAGGGAGGAGGAGGAGAAAAGAAACAAACCTAGGCAACTGGCTATGGTGTCCTATGCTGTAATCAGAACCGTTGGAGACTGAGACAGTAGGGTCATGAGTTTGATAATGCCAACCTGGGCTACATGGAGAAACTCTTTATCTTCCAAAATGAAAGCAAGCAAGAAAGATTATAGAATTGGAACCATATCTTTTAAAATTACCTTCAAAACCTTCCTTATGTATTTATTTTTTTAAATCTCTTTAGAGGATATATTTTGGACTTTTATATATTGAAGGCTTTATAATATGTGTGGGTTCTGTGTCTTGATATTTTCCATCAGTTTCTTATATATAGTAATTTGGATGTCTTACTCCACTAAGAATGATGATTTTCCTTAATGTGGCTATGCAAAAATTTCTTTCTCCTTGAAAGTAATTGTTGTTTGGGGTGAAGGGGAGGAGAATTGAGATAGCTCTGTAGTTAAAGGCAGGCACTTGTCACCAAAGCTGATGACAGGAGTGTGATCACAGAGATTCAAACAGTGTAAGGAGCAGCCCAACTCCCAAAAATCAACCTCTGACAGTAACGTGTTAATAAATATTTAACTGTATTATCATAGTTTTCATGTATCAGGTTAATTCGTTTCTTACAAATGTTTATGGTTAGAAGACTAAAACATGAGTTTTTCCTAATATTCTGGTTTTATTTTCTCCTCTTTTTATCATAAATAAGAATTCGTTAACATGTTTTAGTCCCTGTTTTCTTTTAGATGATACTTATGAACAGTATAGATTATCTGAAAAATTGCAGTGAAAGGAAGCACTGGAAAGTAACTTTGTTTCAATATTTAAATGCTAAAGAATAGGAAAAATAATAAGATACGAAGTGGAAAATACACACAAGGTATTCAATTATATAATATGTTTGTCTCAGATTTCTTGCACTTTTCTTAATCCATAGAAAATGGCAGCATCCACCACAAAACCACAGAACACCAATTGCCAAGTGTGGCTGACTTGCACATTCCTTTAAGAAAAGCTTGTAACTTAACTACTGAGGCATAAGAAATAGTCAGCATTTATATCCTTAAGGCAATGCATTAAATGAAGAAATTGGAAAGGTTTCTTTCCTTTTTTTTTTTTTTTTTTTTTTTTTTTTTTTTTTTTTGCTTTCTCCATCCCACCCCCTCCCCAGCCTCATTTTTTAAGATTAGGTTTCTCTAAGTACCCCTGACTTTCCTGGAACTTGCTCTGTGAATCAGGCTGCCCTCGAACTAAGATCTGCCTGTCTCTCACTTTCCAAGTGATAAGATTATATAGGAAGGTTTGTTTTTAAAACAGAGAGGGCATGAGTCGTTCTGCATGACTATTGGTGTCTATTCTTTTTCTTTGGGAAGTTAATTCTGGGCTTGTAAAGTTGTCCAGTTTTTGGTAATACTTAATTTCTCTCTTCAAGTTATTAAATATATTGGGTTAGGCCATAATAGCTAACTTAAAATAATTAGCATTTGGATGACTGGTTTGGTGTCTTAACAGTTAATTGATTTTACAATGTGACTCCATGCAAATTCTGTGATAAAGTTAATGCTGAAGATTGTTTATAATCTTTTCTCATGTTTTTTTGTTGTTGTTGTTGCTTAGTTTTTTTTTTTTTTCTTCTTTGAGACAGAGTCTCTTTACAAAGCTCTGGTTGTCCTAGAACTCACTACACAGACAGGCTGGCCTCCAGCTCACAGAGATCTGCCTGCCTGTCTCCCAAGGACTAGGATTAAAGGCGTGTGCTACCATGTCTGTCAATTATTTTTATATTAAGTGGTGATAATATTTGAATTTCAGATTTTTAGTTGAATAGCTATAATTTTATTTCTTTAATAGAAAAATATTGACAGATATTTTGATATTATGTTCCTGAAATTATAACATTATACTTGAAGAAATAAAATTCCAATATTTGTTAGAAAAATAATGTTGATAACCCAGACTTGATGGTTCATCCCTTTAATCCTAGCACTTGGGAGGCAGAACCAGATGAAGTGAATTGGAAGCCAAGCCTGGTTTATATAGAGAGTTCCAGGCGAGACAGAGAGATGTAGTAAGGCCTGTCTGGATGAGAAGAGGAAAAAGAAGAATGTTGACTTTTTTAGGCATTAATGACATTTGTAAATTCTTTAAAAATAAATCAAATATCAGTTGTTACCTACCTGGCCTATACTATTGCAACAATGTAAAAAATATTTGAATAGAGTCTATGCTTAGATAATAGGATTCTGTCTTAAATTGGAAATCTTCATTGAGATGAAAAGATTTTATAACTTCCTTTAACTTTAAAAGCTGGTAACATCATCTAGCTATTCCGGCTGCACATGAGTCTTTTTTATGGTTAAAGACATTATTTATTTCAGAATAACTCACTAAGCCTGCTAATGTCAGCCAGTCCACAGAAGCAGCATGGAACTGCTGACAGGGAGAGAGCAGCTTTCTGCCTTTCTTTGGACACCTGGAGCTTACTGTTTCAACAGCGGGTAAAGTCAGAGGAGTCTTGACATGTATCTAGTTCTGTTAACTTTTGATGCTCATGTTCCTAAAAATCACTATGAATTATAAAAAGTATCCCTCCCTAAAACAGCACAGAATGATAGGGGGAAGTGAGAGTAGAGATACAGCTCTCAGAAACTTTAGTCATAAACATTTTTAAAAGCTAAGAATCTTTTTTAAAGATAGTACAGTTTTATTCATGTTAAAGTCAAGAAATGTATAAATATTACAATAAGTAATTATACTTTATCTCGAACAAGATCTGAAATTTGCCTGTGGAAGTGAGCTTCATGAAATAGTGAACAGAGAATTTTGAAACCAAAGAAAACTCTGACACAGGATGTGGCTGGTGTAGTTCATAACACGCAGAGGCAAAAGCTGGTAAATGTTAGGGCTGTGTTTTTGTGTTCTTGTGTGCAGCTTTTCTCACACAAGAACAAGGTTGTTTGGGCTTTTTTAACCGTGTGCTTCTCCCAAATGAAATTGTAGAAAAACACACTTAATGTTCTAATAATTGTCTAATAAGTCAATTATGTTAGAACAGATTTATCACGTCAAAATAGATGTTACAACCAAGCTGATTTCTAGGGAAACATTGAACTTGAAAGATTGGGAACTGTTTTAGTAGCCTTCAATATTGGGGGTAACACAATCTTTAGAGATTTACCGCAAAGTGTGTGTGTGTGTGTGTGTGTGTGTGTGTGTGTGTGTGTGTGTGTGTGTGTGTGAAGTGCAGTGCCCAAAGAGGGGTCACATCCTCTTGAGCTAGAGTTACAGGTTGTTATAAACTGTACTTCGGTCCTCTGAGTTAGCAGTACATATTCTTAACCAATAGCCATCTCTACATCCCCTCCATATACTTTAAAGTATTTCATATAGAACAGTTAATATGATAGTGTCACTACTATGAAACGGTGAAACTGATGTTTTTATGTAGACAGTGTTGTTAGTATTTGGGTTCTGAGTGGAATTGGATTGTGGGTAGCACAAGCCCACTGTGATTTTTCTGACCTCTTAAATCCACTCCTTTCATCCAGTAGCTTCCCAGGACTCTGTCCATGTCAGCATTTCGTGCTTTATAGAAAGTCATCCCAGAGTCAATTTTAGAATATAATTTCCTCACCTTCTTACTCATAAACTGAGGGAGAATCCTAATGTGATTGAGAAGTGAGGTTTGTGTATTTCTTTATATTATTGTTTTGTATTCAACAGAAATATGTTTTTCTTTTTAAAATAATTAAAATTGTTCCAATTAAACTAATTGTTATGTAAGAATAGAACAAAGATAAACCCTGCACTTGGAAATTTGAGGCAGGTGGATTGTGAGTTCAAAGTCAGGCTGGGAATATATAGCAAAATCTTGTCTCAACATGATATATGTATATTTTTTATGTAATATTAAAACTGTACTGTAGGTGTATCTCAGGGTCTCTAAGAGAAACAACCCTACAGATGAAGTTCTCCTTCTGTCGTAACAACGCCACACCCCATGTGCCCTCTTCCTAGTCCCCTTCTTTCCTCAACTACCCTTTCTTACTCTTCTCACACATCATCATCTCCAGAATCCACCTACTATTTGGTCTTCCTTCATCTCTAACATTATTTACATAGCTGTCCTTTAAGACTCCAACTCCCTCAGTTAAGATCTGTTTAAATACACATAGCATAGTTTATACTACTCCAGCACCTGGACACAGGCTTGAATAGTGATGGGGTCTTTATTTAGCTGTCTCTGTTTCTAACATATACTAACTTGTTCCATGAACACTGAAAAGGAACTCTTTGAAGATTAAGTCAGCTTCAATATTCTGCAGCCAGGGTAGCATGAAACCCTGTTTACTAAAAGTTTGGTCCTTTCTACTTTAATAATATAATTAATGTACACGGTGTAATCTTGGAACTCTTGCTTTTTATTCCATTGTGTTAAAAAGAAAATTGTAGTATCACTGTCTCATTGATACTTTCCTGTGTGTTTTTGCTGTCATTGTCATCTTAACATGAATTACCCATTTGATTCTCATGACAGTTGAATGACGTCTTATAGAGGAGGAAACTGAAGGATTGAAAAAGAGGAAATCTCAGGAATCCTCAGATTTCTACTTAGCAACTGCTATGTGTCAGATATGTGTTCAGTATACATTATTACTTCATTTAGTTTGAGATAAGATGGTGTTGGTTGCTTCCATTTTTAACTATTAACATTTTCTTTTTATTTCTTTACCCCTTTTAACTAAAAAAAAAATCCTCTAGAAACAAACATGACTATTGTTTCTTGTACTCTTAGGAAAGTTTGTTCTTGTCACAGCTGATACTTGTCATATTTGAATTATGTGAATTTCTTAAGAAGCTTATAGAAGGTACCTTACCAGTTTCTTTTATTTTAAAAGATGACTTTGGGAGCTCAGTAGATGGCTCAGTGTGAGTTCAGTACTCAGAATACATGTAAACATGCTAGGCATGGTGGTGTGTCTTAGAATTCCAGCAGTGGGGAAGCAGACAGATGGCTCCCCTAGCTTACTGGCCAGCCATTCTAGTTTAATGGGTAAGTTCCACGCTAATGAAGACTCTTTTAATTGCCATATTTATAGGACAGTATTTTCCTCAGGTGTTTCTACATAAGATATTTACCAATATATGGCAGGATGCTCCAGTGATTGGGATATTTGGCATTTTCTTTACCGTCTGTAGTTTAGTGCATCTTAAAGCACTAAAGAAACCGTTACCTATATCTCAAACATATTGCCACCAAAAAACTTACTTTCTGTATAACAGTAACATTCCTTGAAATGTACTTAAGTGGTAATAACAAAATGAGTGACACGGTCTTCAAATAGATAACTTAAAATTGGAATTGTTAAATTTGTTCTTGTTTCTTCTAAACTTGATCATAGTACCTTTCGATGTCTTAATAATTCTGTATGCTTATTTCCTGCTAACCAGAGACCATAGTACCTCTTTACAGCACCGCAGTTCTCTGTTTATTTTAGAAAAAGCTTAGTGTGGCTTTATTAGAAACAGGCATCCGGCTGTGTTGTATTTAGCACCTGAAGGTCCATCACAAATATGGTTTACCTTTGATATCAGTTAAAGAAACTTCAGAAAAGATATGTTGTAGCTGCTATGAACTGGGTAGCAGTAGCATCTTACCATGGGAAGTAGTCTCTATTTGCTGTGAGAGGTAATCTTCCAGAAGAAGGTTGTTAGAATGTATCTTGTTTTTTTATACTGAAATTCAGTGAATGGGTTTTCTTTATAGTTTAATTTTTCTACAAGGGCTTGAAAATGGTTGCCTGGTTATTTATTCGCTTGTTTAAGGCAAGAAGATTTTGAGTTTCAAGGTAGGCTGGGGCTGCATAGTGAGTTCAGCACCAGCCTGGGTCTCAAAAACTAAAACAAAGAACATTATATTATTTAATTATTTATCTGCTGGCCTCCACTATTACTAGTAAGTCAGTAGTCAGATGGGCGTGGTAACTTACTCCTGTAATACCAGAACTCAGAATGCTGAGGCAGGAGGATTGCACCAGGTTCAGACCACCTTGGGCTAGAGAGTGAGCCTTGTCTATAAATATACTGTTCCTCTGGCTATATAGGTGTCATTTCTTGGGTGTGTTCCATGGTTTATAGCAGTTAAACATATTGGGCCTCTGTATGATTTTCCTTTTAGTCACAATTCCATCACGTTTATTTTTTTGTCTTTATCCCCGGCTGATGTACCCTGTGTTTTGGTCTCTAGCCATAAGTACATGAAAGCTTTTGTCACTAGCTGCTGGACCCTGCAGAGCTGGATGCCCCACTCCCACTTGTCACTCACCGTCTTACAGATTGCTTTAGCTTCAAGTTCACTGGCTTCTTTCCTACTGTAGATAAGTATGTCCAGTGAGGTTTTTGTTTCAAGATGTTCTAGTTCTTAAACAGAAAATTATTATATGCAAATTTCATATATATGAATACATAAATATAATTCTGTTTATTTCCTGAGAAGTCCAAGTATATTTGCCCCTACATTCATGAGTGTAGTTAAGTAGCTACTTTTAAATTCATTTTGCTAATTCCAGTAGCCAAGTTTGGGGCTTATTCTCCTTTGGTTGTCTTTTTCTTGAATATGGATTGGGTTTTCCTGTTTGATTTTAATTGTTTGGGATGTGATTAAAGACAGGAATGACAAGTAGAAAGTCTGGATTCTTTTGTGTTTCCCCAATGGATAAGCATGCTTGGTTGTTGTGAAGGACAGTTAACTTGACTGAACCCAAACTATAAACCCTGGAATCTCAGATGGGTTATTTGAACTTCAGCCTGTCTCTCATGTGGGTAGTCCAGAGATCTAACTAGTGGGCAGAGTGTACGCAATTAGGCTTCTGACTTGTGGTCCTCGTTTTTCATGAACCTCTCTGTCCTACTGGGCAGTGTAGTTGTGCATTTGAGTAATGTTTATCATTTGTGTCCTCATTATCTAGAAAAGCAAGTCAGTAGTAACATGACTGTGCACACTTTAATAATGGAATAAATTAGAATTTGTTTTCATTCATCTTTTTAATTAATGAAGGTGTTTCTCATTTGCATGTTTATTTGCCCGTTTCTAATGTTGTGTGTAAATTATTTTTTCTACGTCTAAATTATTTGAAATGTTTTAGAAACTAATGTGAAAGAAGCTTCACAATAAAATTTCCATCCAACAAATGTTGCCTACTGTGTGAGCCTAGAGTGAGCTAACCTCGGGAATACGATAGTGAACTTCAGAGTTCTTGTCCTCTAGAGGTCACTTATAAATGTGACAATGGAAAAAGTAGTGTGCAGATGGGATTTTTTTTTTCTTTAACGTAGGCAGAGTGGTCAGGAACTGTCTTTTAAGTGAGTGGCATTTGATGAGTGACTTTAAGGAAGTAAAAAAGAGCCTCCAAATAGCTGAGGTAGAAAATGTCAGAAGCAAGAACCTTAAAGGAAAAACATGGTTGGCTTCTTTGAAAAGGTACCAAAAGCCCATTAGCAACTGAGGAAACAAGGAATGTGGTAGGAAATGAAATTAGAGGGTTAACAAGGGGCTTTGTGGTGTGCCGTTGTTTTGAGCTATAGGGATAAGGTGGATACTTCCTGTATTTTTCACAAAGGCTGCGAACAGGGAAAGACCATTGGTGTGAAAGGCATGGATACTGAATCATAGAATGGAGGCGGAGAAGAGACCAATAGGAGACTTTTGCAGTAATAACTAAAGTGGATTAAGGTAGCTCAGACAGAAGCCGTACAGGTGAGAGAAAATTGGCAAATAAAAATAGTTTTGCAGTTAAAGACAGCCAAGCTTAGTGGTAGATAAACATGGAACAAGAGGAAGAACACCTATGTGTGTGATACAGTGGAAAACTGAAGTAGAAAAGATTTATTTTGCATAGTGGAGTTGATTGTGCATTTAAGAACTGGGTATAAAGCAAGATACAGACTGGAGCATCAAGTTTTAGAGAAAAAAAACATAGTCTTCTATGGAGCCACATTTTCAGAATTTTTGTTTGTTTGTTTGGTTGGTTTTTCAAGACCGGATTTCTTTAGCTTTGGAGCCTGTCCTGGAACTAGCTTTTGTAGACCAAGCTGGCCGCGAACTCACAGAGAGCCGCCTGCCTCTGCCTCCCGAGTGCTGGGATTAAAAGTGTGTGCATTTCAGATTCTTTTTTATTTATTTATTATGTATACAATAGTCTGTCTGCGTGTATGCCTGAAGGCCAGAAGAAGGCACCAGACCTCTTTACAGATGGTTGTGAGCCACCATGTGGTT
This sequence comes from Alexandromys fortis, assembly GCF_014885135.2. Taxonomy (NCBI): domain Eukaryota; kingdom Metazoa; phylum Chordata; class Mammalia; order Rodentia; family Cricetidae; genus Alexandromys; species Alexandromys fortis. The sequence goes on from NW_026068007.1 coordinate 4,094,409, forward strand.
GCTGGGAATTGAACTCAGGACCTTTGGAAGAGCAGGCAATGCTCTTAACCACTGAGCCATCTCTCCAGCCCTGCATTTCAGATTCTTAGGGGTTTTAAGTAAACAAGGTTTTGTGCCCAAGGCTCTCCTGTGGGTCTGGCTTCTCCTTAGAATGAGAAAAGACATCCTCGCCGCAGCTTCTTCATCTAAGGCACTGGACACTGCCGCTGTAGAGCCTACGGATAGAGAGGAAGTAGAGATCATTCCAGAGTTTGCTTTTAGAAATGGTAGTTTGTATAGCTGTGTGGAAATCATTAAGCCTAAATAATCCTTTCATGGTCTATATTGTTAGGCACTAAGGCACAGACCCTTTCATACTGTAATTATAAAGTCACAGCAGTATTCATTCTAAAATGAGTTCTCATTTAAAAATTTTTTTTTTCTTTTCACAGAAAATGCTTGGCCAGAAGAGATGAGTACTAATTCCACTCAGGCCTAGAATTGCCTATTAAGACAGGTCCTGAGCAGGTGACACACGAATGGCCCAAGGAAGCCACCAAATTGATTTTCAGGTTTTACATGACCTGCGGCAAAAATTCCCTGAAGTGCCTGAAGTTGTTGTATCCAGGTGCATGTTACAGGTTAGTGTTCAATGATTTCTAGATTTATTGATAAAAAAATACTAACTATAAACTATTAAGCTGATTTTTTATATATATATATATATATATATATATATCAGGAGAACTCTTTGTCATTACTGTGCTGTAATGAAAAGAAATGATCTTTGGTGTCTCATAGTAATGTGGCCTGTGGCAAAATGGGGCTCTCAGTACCTACCTCTAATGTAGACATTGTCTGTGGTATAGATAAGAGAGCCAGATGTGTGCTTATGTGCTGTCATCTCGCTCTGGTTTCCTCATTCTTGTGAGAGTTTTAAAATCCCAGATTGTTGTGTAAGAATGAGGAAAAAAATCATTAAGGAGTCAAAAAACCTTGTTCTTCTATTGTCTCCCCTGTTTGTGTGTCAGTTTCTTATCTCTGCCAGGAGGGCTTTGTATGAACAGTGCATAGGTCCCAATTGTAAAGAAAAAAGTGTTTTATATTTCTGAGTTTACTTTAGATGTTTTCCAATTAATCTCTTCAATTTCTACATTGTTATTAGTATACAAAAATTCTAGAAATCCATAATTCTAAATATTACTGAATATTTACTAATGGTTCCAGTGGGCCATTTATTTAACCTGAAAATTTTTCTAATAAAAGTATTCTGGGATCCTTCATATATATTTACAAATTTGACAAATTATTTTTAAAATTTGATCAGTATGAAAATTTTTAGCAGGTCTGTATTTTATAGTGACTACATATGCTTTGTCTACACCCTTATCTTTTATCTGTACTTTTAATTGGTCTTGTATGCCTTTAGCCTTAATTTAGTTTGGGTTTCACCAATCTAGCTTACTTTCTAGATGAAGATATTGCTGTTTCTTGGCCTTTTAGCTAAGATCAAGTATAAATATAGATTGCTGTATATTTCCTTAAATTTTTCCATGTTCTTCAGGATGAATGTTGGGTGTCTTGACTGAAGTACACTAGTCTGTGGTCTGGAATCCCAGCTCACTGATGTCTTACCTTATACTTTACACTGTAGTTATCTCGGGTACATGGGATTCTTCAGACTTACTTAGTTAAGTGTGTGTTTTGGAGACTTAAAACAAGCAGACTTGAGTTCAGGTTTTGATGGCTACCAACAATAGCATCTTTCATCCTTATTTTTACCTCATTTCTTTGCTGTTCAGTGAGAATAACAATCACCACAGAGAAGTATAACCCAGGTAAATTCACTAGTAGGATATATGTGTGACTTACTACTAAAAAGAGAAACAGTAGTGAAAGTTCCCCCATTATAAATATTTGGTGAATGAATCAGTAGTTCATACTTATCAATATAGAATGTAATGGGGAAAAGAAAGTGTCTTCGGTAGGTCTGTTGCTGTGGTGAAGACCAAGACCAAAAGTAACTTGAAGAGGAAAGGATTTAGTTTCATCTTACACTTCCAGGTCATAGTCCATCACTGGGGGAACTCATAACTCTAGGCAGGAACTAGAAGCCACGAAGAGGAGTGTTGCTAACTGGCTTGTTCAGTCGCTTTCGTAAGCACCTTAAGTACCTACCTGCCAGGGCTGGTACCAACTTCACTCATTAATCAAGAAATGCCCAATGGACTTGTCTATAGGCCCATCTGATAGATGCAGTTCCTCAGTGGATATATCCCCCCTCCAGATATTAGTTGACAAAACCAAACTGCTAAAGAGTAATAAGGTAGAAGTCAAAGTTTTAAGAAGGTGGGGAAAGATTTAGGTAGGGAGGGGTAAACCTTCCCTTAGAAACCAAGACTAGATTCAAATAAAGTAGAAGGCAGCACTTTGTAGGAAAATAAAGCTATACTATGGGTGCTCTGAGAGGCATTGAAAAGCAATAGGAAAATAATGTAGGTTAACAAACTTCATGACTTTATGTTGGAAGAACCGTCCAGAATACTTCACTTGCTCATAGCACAGTGCCCTCCGTCCCCAGTTTTTTGTTTTGTTTGTTTTTCTTGAGATGAGGTTTCTCTGTGGAGTCTACCTGGCCTCCACTTGCCTCTGCCTCCTGAGTGCTGGGATTAAATGCATGAGCCACCACTGCCTGGTGCTCAGTAATGTTTTAAAATCTATTAGCTGGGAATGAAACATAAAGTCCTTTATAGAACTGCTTAAGGTATTTTCAAAAGATAAAGAATACCTCTAATGTATACTTCAGTGTAATATGATGTATTGAGAAAACAAACCAAGCATTCCGGAGGCCGAGCACTGGGGGGAAAATCAACCATTTTTCACTTCTTGTTTGTTCATTTCTTGTTCAAATGGTGTAGACTATCCTTTTTTTCCTTCCTTCCTTCCTTTCCTTTTTTTCTTTCTGTTTTACATCCCAGCACAGTTTTCTCTCCTCCCAGCCCCTCCTCCATACCCTCCCCTCTGTTTCCACCCCTCCCCACCATCCACTCCTCTGTTTCTGTTCTGGAAAGGGCAGGTCTTCCATAGATATCAACAGAACATGGCACATGAAGTTGCAGTAAGACTAAGCACCTCAGGGACTGTTGTTTCTTAACGAGAGTTCTGGGGTGATTTTTATCAGACTGGAGACATTTTAATGCCATTGCTTTTTCTCTGACTCCTAATCCTCCAGTTCTCTGAAGTTTCCCTCTGGTGTTGAGTTGTGTTGTTTGGTCTCTTGTTACTCGTTAGCAGATGTTTATTATTGCCTATCTTCTGATTGGCCCCCTTGCCAAAAGAGTATTCGTCCCCTTGCTTCTTAAGTATGAACAGAATTGTTGTCCCAAAGTATTCTTTTGTTTCTTTGTTTGTTTTCTTTTTTTCTTTTTTTTTTTTTTTTGGTTTTTCGAGACAGGGTTTCTCTGTGGCTTTGGAGCCTGTCCTGGCACTAGCTCTGTAGACCAGGCTGGTCTCGAACTCACAGAGTCTTTGTTTGTTTTCGAAACAGCGTTTCTCTGTATAGCTTTGGAGCCTGTCCTGGAACTCGCTCTGAAGACCAGGCTGGCCTCGAAGTCATAGAGATCTGCCTGTCTGCCTCCTTAGTGCTGAGATTAAAGGCGTGCGCTACCACTGCCGGGCCCCAAAATACTCTTGTCTTTACTTCTCTGTTGTCTCTGTTCAGTAGCCTTCCCACTTAATAAAGACCAAACTGTAGTGTTGTTTATTTTTTTAATCCTCCACTACTTAATCCCAGTCTTCATGTGTTTCACGAAGTTCCCAAATGTGAACCTTCACTCTAGTGACGTGGCTCAGCTAATTGTCAGTTATGCCGTTCTATTCACCTAGAACTCGGGGCGAAGGGTTGTCTGTTTTCTACTCATTTAAATTATATGTGCCCTGTGGATCATCATGCTGTACCTACCTCGTTAATCTAGTCTCGTGTGTGTGTGTGTGTGTGTGTGTGTGTGTGTGTGTGTATTAATGTGTATCGCTGTCCATGTGTCTTTGACCATGTGTATACATGTGCACATGTATAGGCCTGAGAGAAGCCTCGAGTATTGTTTCTCTGGAGCTTTCCATGCTGTTTTTTGAAAAAGGGTCACTGTAATTGATCTAATGTTGCATGTGTTTAGGGCTGAACACGTAGAATTGGGGGGGCTCATCTCTGGAGAAAACTGGTTCTCCCTCTCAGCAGCCATCTAATGCCTATAGCTCCTCCTCTAGGGGTGGGTGGCCTTAAGGAGTTTTCCCTGTCCACATTGGCGTGTTGTTTGATATCTCATGTCTTATTTAGGTAGCCATATTGTTTTGATTTCATGGGTGTAGCTTCCCTGTCATGTCCAGAAGACACTCGCAGCAGGCATCCTGGTCCTCTGACTCTTACAGTCTTATCATCCCCTCTCTATGATGTAGGGGCTGTATTGTAGATGTACCGATTGGTGCTGGGCACCTCAGATTGTTCTATGCACCACTTGTAGATTTCTGTAATGGCCTCTGTCTGTTGCAAAAAGAAACTGCTTTGATAAAGAGTGAGACCTCTCCCTCTTTGTGGCTTTTAGTATAAATATTTAGAATTTAGCTGGGGTATTATAAACCTAGCTAACTATCCTTGGCTAGAGAGATTGTAGACCCTAGAGAACTGACTACTGCCATTTTCCAAAACTGTCTACCTGATTGAGTGACTTGTTCTTTGAGGGGTGAAAAGCTTCCTTTTCTTTGTCATTAAGTCTTCCACAGGCTCAAAGATTTGTGTGTGTGCGTGTGTGTGTGTGTGTGTGTGTGTGTGTGTGTGTGTGTGTGTGTTTGGTATTTAGTACACATATGTGGATGATTTATGACTAATGATGTAGTACTTTATTTTAAAACAAATGTTTTTGGGTTTTGCTTTTTTTGTTTTGTTCTCTGGAATGGGTTTTTGTGGTGCTCTGTTGAAGACAGAGACATGAACTTGTTCCTTAGGTAGCTGCCATGTGCTTGCATGTCATTTGTAGATGCATGTTTTATAAAAGAGGAAGCATAGTGGAATTGATGATGTGGTACTAACTTTAGATTTTTTTTTAAACTTTTAAGCACTAAAAATTCACTTGCTAAATGATTTTTAGTTTAAAAGAATTTGTGTAACGATTGACTATATAAATACTTATTTTTCTAAGTAGTTTGAGGAACTTTGTATTTATCATTTCACTTTAAAAAGAAATTTAATTATACCATATTATATTCTTAAGTTGATTATGTTGTTCAGCATAAAAATTGTATTTTTAATTAGGCTGTACTTATACTGTATTCGGATGGGTCCATTTTACTAAGTAGCTTCTAAGACAATGGTTTTTATTTATCTATTGCTGCCCAGTTTTTCCATTATATTAATAGTAAGAATTAATAGTTCATATCCATAAAGTAGTTTTCAAATCAAAAGATTTAAGTCTCTTACAATTGTATTACATATTCACGTGTTAATTGTATAGTATTTCTGTGGTAATGATAGTCTTTGTGTTCACTTCTGGTGACTAAGAGTGACCTGTTTTTATTTTGCTCTGTAGAATAATAACAACCTGGATGCCTGCTGTGCTGTTCTCTCCCAGGAGAGTACAAGGTATCTTTATGGTGAAGGAGACCTGAATTTTTCAGATGAGTCTGGAATTTCTGGTCTGCGCAATCACATGACTTCTCTCAACTTGGACTTGCAGTCACAGAATGTTTACCACCATGGAAGAGAAGGAAGTCGAGTGAACGGAAGCAGGACTTTAACACACAGTGTTAGTGATGGACAGCTTCAAGGTGGGCAGTCCAATAGCGAACTGTTTCAGCAGGAGCCACAGACAGCACCAGCTCAAGTGCCTCAAGGCTTTAATGTTTTTGGAATGCCCAGTACATCTGGTGCTTCAAATTCAACACCACATCTTGGATTTCACCTAGGCAGCAAAGGGACATCAAACCTCTCTCAACAAACTCCCAGGTTTAATCCTATTATGGTAACTTTAGCCCCAAACATACAGACTGGTCGTAGTACTCCTACGTCTTTGCACATACATGGTGTACCTCCGCCTGTACTTAACAGTCCACAGGGAAATTCTATCTATATTAGGCCTTATATTACAACTCCTAGTGGTACAGCTCGGCAGACACAACAGCATTCTGGCTGGGTATCTCAGTTTAATCCCATAAACCCTCAGCAAGCCTATCAACCTTCGCAGCCTGGTCCTTGGACTACTTATCCTACGTCCAGTCCTTTGCCACATACCTCAACCCAACAGCCAAATCAGCAGGGCCATCAGACCTCTCATGTCTACATGCCTATCAGTTCGCCAACTACTCCACAACCGCCAACAATTCATTCGTCTGGTAGCTCACAGTCTTCTGCCCATAGCCAATATAACATTCAGAATATCTCAACAGGACCTCGAAAAAACCAAATCGAAATCAAACTTGAGCCCCCACAAAGAAACAGTTCTTCAAAATTACGTTCTTCTGGACCTCGAACTGCCAGCACTTCCTCGTTGGTCAACAGCCAGACCTTAAATAGAAATCAACCCACTGTTTACATAGCTGCCAGTCCTCCAAGTACTGATGAGATGATCTCCCGTAGTCAACCTAAGGTCTATATTTCAGCCAATGCCACCACAGGAGATGAGCAGGGCATGCGGAATCAACCTACACTCTTCATATCCACAAACCCTGGGGCATCTGCAGCCTCCAGGAGTATGGCTGGGCAAGTGAGCATGGGTCCTGCCTTCATCCATCACCACCCTCCCAAAAGCCGAGTAATAGGCAGTAACTCTGCAACATCTCCTCGAGTGGTGGTCACTCAACCCAACACAAAATATACTTTCAAAATTACCGTTTCTCCCAATAAACCCCCTGCAGTTTCCCCAGGGGTGGTGTCCCCTACCTTTGAACTTACAAATCTTCTAAATCATCCTGACCATTATGTAGAAACTGAGAATATTCAGCACCTCACGGACCCTTTATTAGCACATGTGGATAGAATAAGTGAAGCCCGGAAATTGAGTATGGGATCTGATGATGCTGCCTACACACAAGGTAATGCTAATGTTAAAGAAGATAATGTTCCATGCTGCATTTATTGTCCATGTGGTTTCCCAAAAGAAATGAGCATCAGTGTGCCTTCTGTTCTGTTTTGTAGTACTAGCCATGCTAAACTAAGTGCTCTTCCAATGGGACTGTCTCCCTAACCCAACTTCCATCTTTAAATGTCCCAAATAATATTATGTTAATATTTGAACATATTCATATAAATTTTAATTTCAATTTTATGATCATATAATCTGGAGTGAAGTTTTGTAGTTATTAGCTCTTCAGAATATCAACTTAGGCTTGTTTGTCTTAAAATACTTTTTAAAGATTATTTGTTTTTTATGTATGAATAGTGTTTTGCCTGTGTGTGTAGCCCATGCTTACCTGGTGCCCAAAGAGGTCTGTAGAGGGCATCAGATCTCCTGTAACTGGAGTTAAGGGTGCTTGTAAGTTACCACTTGGGTGCCGGGAACTGAACCCAGGTCCATTGCAAGAACAAGAAGTGCTCTTACCCATTGAGCCATCTCTCTAGCCCCTCATCCTTTTCTGATACACTGACTTTATGACTAAGTTTCTTAAAGGAGTCTGACTCTTCCATCTCATTGTGTTTTCTAATTCCATAATCATCTACAGAGGTGTCAAAACATCAGGTGCCCAGGACCCGGTTAGCATCTTGGTATAGTGAGTCAATACATATGTATATTTTAGATGATTCTGTTTACACTAGAAATTACTTTAAAACAGATAGCTCCCAATACCTGTGATGAACTGAAGCTGTTTTTCTTTGCTTTCAGTACTGAGTTTCTGTAGATTACTAACTTTTCCACCAACACTGAATTATTCTTCAGTCAGTCTTCTTCTCCTCTCCCGGAGAATGGCAGACTAGTATTTGCTGATTCTTAAATGTAGAGCAAAATTTCTATGAAGATAAAATACAATAAAGGATTTTTTTAACAAAGTAGATATTCATTCTTATTAGGCTGGACATTATAAATATTAAATTTATTTGTATTTTACTTAAGTAAGAAAGCAAAACTGTTCCTTACATGCACTGTCTCCATATTTTTTCTTCCCATTCTCTAGAGACATTTGTATTCAAACTTACTGAATCTGAAAACAGCTTCTGGCCTTCCCTCCAGTTTATTCTTCCCTTAGGCAGTTACTGGCAACTTAATTTTCTAAAACACTCTTGATTCCTTTATAATACATCTTATTTGACTGAAAATCCTATCTGGTTATCCTTCCAAGTCTATCCAGAACTCTGTCCTCCTGCCCACGTGGTCCCTTATCTAAGCACCACTCTCGGATGAGTGCAGCAGCTCACCGCTGTCACCTGTCCCTTCTTGTGGCCCCCATGCAGCTCAGCAGCCAGAGGGGTCCTGTCACTGTGCAAGTGACAGCTGTGGAGGAAGTCTCTTCACATGCCTGCCATCCCTGCTCACCTACCTTTTGACTTTTATTTTTAATTTATTTTACATTTATTTAGAGAATGAGTGCGTGTGTTTGTGTGTGTTTATGTTCACGCATTCATGCATGTAACATGGTATGAATGTATGTGCTACAGCATTTGAGTGGAGCTCAGAGGACACACTCCAAGTTGTTTTTCTCCTTCTACCTTTACGTGGCTTAGGGGCTCAGTCTCAGGTCACCAAGTTATCATGTCAAGTGGTTTCCCCACGGAGCCATCCTGCTGGCCATGCTTTTTCCTTTCAGTACTACCTTGCTTGCTTGACCCAGCCCTACTGGCCTCCGTAGGCTCCATAAACATGGAAAAAAGGCATCCCTTGGGCCTTTGTAGATGCTGTTCCCACTGTTCAGATGTTCCTGGGGATATCACTGAGTTGTAAGCTATATTCTTCTTTCCCCTGATTGAACCAGAGAGAGAGAGTAGCTTCTGGAAAGCAGACACACCTCCTGGTCCTCTCCCCAAAGTGGCATACTCTTAGTAGGGATGGCCACTCAGATAGATGGAGAGAATAAACACTTCGGTTATTTAGACCAGTTTTCATGGTGAAAGAAAAAATACATATTGTATATGTTAGAAAAGCCAGGCTCAGCAGAGTTGCACAGCTGCCAAAATGACTTACCGATATTTCTTCTCCAGAAACATCTCTAAGAGAGTTTAGATGGCAACCTGCTTTTGTTGTTTACAATATTTTAGTGTCTTGTCTCTGGTTATACTTGTGATTCTATTTTCCTATTAATAGTAACAGAAGTTTTGATTTTGTTAAGCAATAGCCTTGACTTTGAACCTAAAATAGAAATCCAAGCTAAAAAGAAATTGGGAATTGAAAATAAGTTTATTGATTTTTATGTTTCTCATTCCTTGTCATTTTTCACCAGTGTTTCATTATAAATCATAGCACTTCTATTTGAGACTTAATAAAATTCTAGTTGTGATACAAATTAAGTGATTTTTTTCCTCAAAAGGAAATATAATTCAAATTAGTTATAATTTTTAAGTTGCTACTTAATTTTATGAGTTGCTGTTTAGAAGTCTCCTATAGAACTTTGTTTTGTTACTGTAATAATGTTATTAAATAATCACCTCAATAATTACAAATTGACATCAAACTGCTTATGGTTTGGTTTTTCTATTTTTTTTTTTTTTTTTTCAAATAAGTCTTCTACCCGTCAGCCCCTCCCACTCTTTACAGGAACCATTTTTTTTAATTTGACATCAGTCTTAGAGAATTCCTATAGAATTCTCTACCCAGGGTCATCTAGAGCACTTGCTCATCCAGCACTGTGTACAGCAGCTGCAAGTCCATTCTCCAGCTGCCTCCTGAGGCAGCATGTCCCATCCTTGGAGAGCTCGCCTTAGCAACTGCTATCTTAAAGGATATGCAAATCAAAGGTCTAACCAAAATAGAAGATACAGTAAGTATGCCTCCACATCTAACCATTTAACTGTTAAATACAATTATTATTAACATTTTAGTCTTTCTCCCTATAGTCACTCATATATATAAATATACATACATATAAGCACATTTTTAGTATATACTATATGCATATGGATATCTGTAAGTACACGGGGGGATCAGATAATCACATCTAATCACAGATTGATAAATATGACCTGTCAGGATTACATCTATATTACAGAAATACAGACTTTTTCTTATTCATTAAACAGTACAGCCTTATAGCTATATATGTAATGTTTACATGATATTAGGTATTATCACAAATAATCCAGAGCCTCTTTAAAGTATAAGATGTGCTTCTGTGAAAATAATTAACTTTTTTTTTTTGAGACAAGGCCTTTCTCTGTGATGCCCGAATAAGCTTTGCCTCACACTCTATAATATGTCCTTACAGATGAGCTGGTGGGCTCTGTTCTGCATCACCCCACCCAAGAACCAGATAGTAAAAATCCCATCTCTACCCCATGACAGGAGAAATGCTAGCAGACCAGCCACAGCCCTAGTTTCTGCAGAGACACATCTGTGGGTAAAGCAGGTCTTAACTGCAGTTCTGCATCCCGCTGTGCTGCACAGTAAATGGGGCCGGTTTCTGCGTGGAGCTTCCGAGACCTCTTGTTCTCGTCTGTGCTCCCTGTTCATGAGCAGAGAGCACTGACAGTGTTCACGAGATCTTTCCTCCCCTTTTGTGGAGGGAATAAGTGATTGGGTAAAGAAAGTACTTCTTTGTTCTGAGACATACAAATGTATTGTTTGGAGTTTTTTTCTTTGTATGAGTGAAGATGAATATCCTTGAAGACACTAATATTTCTTACTTCGTGAGCATGCCTGTTTTTGAAGGGTGCTGAGTCTGCTTTCCTAACTTGCAGTAACAGGGCTCACTTAATGTTTTTAAATGCTTTACTTTTACATATTTAGATTTGCTGGTCTTTTTCCCTTCTTGTTTTTGGGGTTTGTATCATAATTAGAAAACCTTTCCATGTTCATTATTTGGAAAAGCAGACAGCAGAAATCTTGTGCTGTGTTTCTCTCTACTTATGATGATACTCCTTGAAACCACATTGAACTGGCCTCGTGACATCCCTTCACTAACTTGAAGACTGCTGCCCTGTCTGAAGTAAGCTTTAGGCAGTTTCTGGACCTAATGCTGTAAACTGCACGCAATTTTAGATACAAAGAATACCAACAAGGTAGTGCCCGGCACAGGCCTCTTCAGTATGGATGTAAATGACGTGGATGTCTTAGGTACAGAGATCCGCAGTAGCCTCAGTTTTCTTGTTGTGTCTGTTCTTTGAATTACAGGCCCTACTGCAAGATCTGATTTCAGCTAGCCTTAAAAATGGCAAAATAGATGAAGAGAAGATGGTTTAAAAAGCTGCCATCTTTGAATTTTTGCTATTCAGTCACCAAATAAATGTCTAGTAGTAATACAGCAATATATAAAACAGATACAGTCTCTGCTGCCAACACAATTGAAGTCTAGAATAATTTAGATTTATTTTAAAAGCTGACTTAGACATATACCTAATTTAGGCACATTAAATCATATAAATTTAAGACTTGAGAAATAAATACCCATTACCTTTTAGTGGCAAAAATTACTTTTTTTTTTTTTTTTGAAGAATTCTAAAACCTTTATATCCATCAATACTTGGGACATTTTACAATGGACTGTCTTAAAGTGCATTCTCTTCTAATAGTTTTGAGTTATATGTTTCTAGAAGAATTAGGCATTATTTAAAGTGCCTAAAATTATTAAAACTAACACCATCTAGAATTTGAAGTGTCTTTTTACAGTTTCCAATAAAATTGAGAAACATTGGTGTCCACCAGAAGCTGGCAGTTGTTGAGCCAAGGCAGCTTTCTCTGAGATGCGCCTAGGCCAGAAGCAGTGCTGGTAATTAACTTCTCCCATTTGTGGTTGTCCCAATAACAGAAAGGGGCTGCACACCTAAATTACTTTTATCCATTAATTTAATTTTGGGAAAAAGAGGGCTTAAATGGCGCTTACTGAGTTCTGTAATTCCCCATTTCTATCTGTGTAAGGTTCCTTCAGAGAGTCCTGGTGTTACTGTCTTGTCTTACCCTATTCTCTGTTACTGTGAACTCACAGGGCCTCTTCGTTTATTCTGTCCCTGCATTGCCTCCCATATAGTAGCCTCTGTGCTCATTGAAAGAATGGATGAGTGGAATGTTTTGTTATAAACAACATATATCTGAGTTATTTAAACTGCTTTGTGGACTAGAGAGATTGCCCAGAAGTGGTTTTACTACAAACTTGGACTCAGTTACTAGCGCCCACAGAGGCTCACAATCATCTATAACTCCAGTTCCAGATGATCCTCTTCCCTCTCCTGACCTCTGCAGGCACAAGGAATACACATACGTGCAGGCAAAACATATGTATAGTAAATAAAATCAATATTTTTAAGAATCTTTTTTTTATATCTCTGTCCCAACAAATACATTTAAAATTGCATTTATTGTGGTCACTAATAATAGTTTAAATTATTGTCAAATTTTTGTTTTCTATGTTTTTCATGTTCTTCCTTGCCCACTTGGTTTAAACTATATGTTCTTTATTTTTCTTTTTGTTATTTTAATTTAGAAATTGAGTATTTCATTTAGAAATTGCACCTTTGTTCCTTTCATTAGTAATTTCTAAACAGCATGTTAACATTTAAGAATAGGTTTTCATGTAAATATAAGCATAGCCCTTAAGGAGAAACACAGAGAAGATGTTCTTGGGTCATTCTTTCCAAGACCCTGGCATACTGCTCAGATTTTGTATTTCCTAAATCTTTTTGTTACTTTCTAGAATTTTAAACACCTGGCTTCCAGCCATCTCTGCCATCCTCACACACCCACCATAGTTGACCTGCGTGGTTGTTATACTCAGCTCTTAGTAGTTTGTGATCATGTGCCATCCTTTTCTTCATTTTCGTGTTTAAAAAATTATTGCAGCAGCTACCTGTCATTGATAAATTATCCCAAACTTTGAAAGTGTTTCTACTTCTGTACTCTTGATAATTAGTTAGGTGAACAAATTGTTCCTTTATCTTCTAAAATTATAATTTTATTTTCTTCAATTTGGGTACACTTTTAAGTATTGTCCTTCAAATCCTGACTTTCTCCATACTCTCTTTCCCTGGAATTCAATTTTAAATGTACAGATATACAACACTTAGCAAGTGATTCCGTCTGAAAATTGTGCCATGTAGCTATCCCACTCATGCAGTTACCATGGAGTTCCCAGGCCTGTATAGTAATGTTACTGCATCCCTAGCCTCTGGTATAACCTGTACAGCATGCCACTGTACAGCATGGACGCTTCAGGCATTGTAATACCATGGTGTTTGTGTATTCAAACATTTCTAAACATGTGGGCTTAAGGTATTTTCTTATCTTCTCTGGGTAGCAGCATCCCAAGGTGTCTTTTCAGTCAGCTGTCCTAAACGACAAAGCTCCCATTCACAGGGCTGGCTCCCGTCAGCATACACCTTTTGACAGTTTGATAAGCTTTCCCAGCAGCTCAGCATGTATGCTGCGAGATTTATTGCTTCTTTTAGAAATTCTGCTAAAGTGGTTTCGCAAAATGTAGTCTGAGAATGAGAAAATAGAGTGTTTATCTAAATGAGTTTTTAATGTGCATTTTGAACAGTTTGTTAATATTTGTGTGATTTTCTTGTTTGTTACATACGTCAAAATGTATTTTTTACTCCATTACATACTCCCTTAGAAAATATCTGTAAAATTGTCGTGTTAGAATATCTCATGCAGTGTGTCACGCAAGTGGAAAGAGACTTGATCTTCCCAAGAGTCTGCTGTGAACTACAGAACAGCGAGGGGATTGGTTGACTGTGCTAGAACTGTTTAAAATATGAGACTGCAGACATTGTCTTCAGCAGTGCAGTCTAAGTGTACAGTATTTGCTTAAATGATTAAGACGGTTTCCAGATTAAGATTTTTGAAATTGTAAGTGCTTAACAATACTTTGTTTTAATGTAGCTCTGGGGTTCTTGCAAACTCACACAGAAATGTTGGTTGGATTCCCTTCCACGTTTGCTGGGGTGGCTGCTGGAGTGGGCGGGTGCTCATGCTTGTCACTGTGTTGCAGCTCTGCTGGTGCACCAGAAGGCCAGGATGGAACGGCTTCAAAGAGAGCTCGAGATGCAGAAGAAAAAGCTGGATAAACTCAAATCTGAGGTCAATGAAATGGAAAACAATCTAACTCGAAGGCGCCTGAAGAGATCAAATTCCATATCCCAAATACCTTCAGTAAGTCTTGCACAACCACTGTGACCTCTGTGCTTGCACAGGAGAGTAGGCTGGCTGCCATAGTGTAAAGGCTTGCTCTAGTTTGCTGCAAATGCTCTTAATTCCTGCTTGGTTCTCTGTCCTTACCTCCCCTGCCAAACTCCATTCTTTCTTAACTAATGACATGATAATTCAATACAAACCTTTTTACATGGAATTCTTTTTCAGCTCGAAGAAATGCAGCAGTTGAGAAGTTGTAATAGACAACTCCAGATTGACATTGACTGCTTAACCAAAGAAATTGATCTTTTTCAAGCCCGAGGTAAAGTTCAGTGCATACTCAGCTGACATTCATTGAATTGATCTGCTGGCTCTTTTCCTGTCCCTGAGAACAGACTTAACCAGTCACGGTCTCAGAGGATTCTCCTTTGAGCCAGATAGTGCTGAAGAACAATTGGCTTTTTAGCGTCCCCTTCCCCCCAATAAGTATGCAGTTCGTTCAAGAAGCCAGATATACTAAGTAGCCTTTAGATCTGCTGTAGCCTTCTTGCTTAGCCCTGTGGTAAGGGAAGACAACGATTGAGTGTCTGGCTGCATGCTCAGCAGTTTGGCTTCTGTGTGTAGAGAGTCTGTTAACAGGATTTATTACTATGGATGTATCCATGTAACTTTATTTTACCTTTCAAGAACTGTGTGTCCTCACTTCACTGAAACTATCTTTAATTGATAAAATAGAAAGAACATAAAAGTAGAGTTATATCTTCTTAGGACCATGATAGGGCTTTATACTTTTTTGAGCAATTAGTAACCATCCATAATTTCTTATTGTAGTAAAACATACTTATATTTAAGTCAGTTCCATTAAAAAACCTAAATAAAATTTTATCACTGAAATCTAATTCTGAAGTTGGGGAAATAATAGAAATATATAAATTTAAAAAGAGACAAGGAAACTTAACAAAGAAGTCTTGAGTTACACTTCTGTGTATAATCCAGCATCAATTAAACTAAAAGATGGTGGATTTTGCTTAAACTGATTTTAAAATGTTAATAAGATATCATTTTAACTTGTCACATAGAACCAGGGGTCTGCTTCTAATTCTTTCTTATAAGCATTAATTTCACTTCTTCCCAGTTTACCACTTGCCTCTGTTTATGAGTATTATCTTATACCTATATCTTGAGATATGGTTTTGAAATTAAGAGGGTATAATTTAAAGCATTTCTTCTGTTTATTTTTAGAAAGAAATGCTTGCTTTAAAAAATAAAATTAAGGATTCTTATATATCAAAAGTAATATTGATATATTTACTTTTTATATATTTCAGGACCACATTTTAACCCCAGCGCTATTCATAACTTTTATGACAATATTGGATTTGTAGGTCCTGTGCCACCAAAACCCAAAGGTTAGTGTATCCAATAAGTGTGAAAATTGTTACATTTTGAAAAGCAAAATCTTAGAAAATTTTTAATTCTTTTTTCAACCTTCCACTTCAGAAGTGCTTCCAACTTTGGCATTCTGGAGTGGATTTAGGAAGATGTTTGTTTATTTCATTTACATTCTGGTGTTTGGGTTAGGGGATGCAAAAGTGTAATGTATTTAACTTTAAGAGTAATTAATGTTTGAGACCTGCGTAACCACTGTGTACTCCCAAAACAGAAAGTTTGGGTTTAAAACCAAGTATAAAAGTTCATTTTCTTTAAATTTTTAAACAATGATAAGGAAGTCACCTTACAAAAACATTTTTCAAAAACATTGTTCTGTATAATTCTGAGTCATATATCCTGAATTCCAGATAAATTTCAAAAAGTATCATCTAGTAACATTTTGTAGCATTGACAGTCATAGAATATGTGTGCGCCAAACTAAAACATACTGAAATAAGTCTGTATTTGAGCCAGGCGTTAGAATATGTGTACAAATGGAATTATGTGCATAAATCTGACTGATCAAAGTAAAATACGTAGGCGTGTGCATTTAGGACACTATGACACTGGTATCGTAGGGCATATATCATAGTGGTATCCGTGGTGCATAATTTGCTTTTAGCCCTAAGTTAAATTTAAAGAAATGAAAATAGACATACAGTATTAAGAGAACAGTATTAAGAGAAATTTTAACTCCAAGAACACATAATATGGCAGGGTAGCGTTGGTGAAAGTGTAGCTTTTGCATGGAATTGAAATTAAGTCTTCAGCCAACTTAAGATAGAAAGATAGGACTGAAGGATATCGATGCAACCACAAAGAAGGGAAAACATACTCTTAACAAGTCTAGATGGTTTAAAAAACAGAGGAAACAAAAGAATCATCAGCTAGCAAGGAAGACAGTTGGAAAGGAGAGAGGGGGAGAGGTTGCTAAGTCAGCACACTTTGCAACCAGTGCCTTCCGTGGGAATACTCACCAACTGATGGAGCAAATGGGTGAATTTTATAAGCGGGATTCAGCAATACGCTGAATCAAGAGACTCATTGTGATAAAGACATAAAAACTAAAAAGTGAAGAGATACAAAAACCTATTTTATAAAGTGGTAATAAGTGGAAATCATGAATGGCTATAATTAATCAGACAGGATTTTTTTAATCTAAAGTTGTCTTGAAGGACAAAGAATGATTTTATGTATATGATACACTCAATAAGAAGACACAAGCATTTACAGTACTATCTTACCTTAAAGTGTGTTTTAACAAACCTAAGGTCAGAATTATTTCAGCCATCTTTCAACCTCAGTCTAAGGAAACCAGAAAATTCATGGACAATAAGCAATACCCTCTTCACTATCCACTGGGTCTTGAGGAAATGAGCTTGTAAAGTATCTGGAGCATGAGCTGGAAATATGTAGCTCACTGATGTAAATCTACCTAACAAGTCCAAGGCCTAAAGTTTGATCCCAGGACCCCACTTTTGACACAGAAGTATCTAATAGAAAACAAAAACCAAACACACCAAAACCTGAGAGGCAACAAAAACAGCACAAATGTTCAGTCTATAAAGAGAAAGTCTGCATTAGAAACATAACTCAGCCCTAATTACACACCACAGGACCTAGCGTGAGAAAGTAGACCCAAAGCTAATAGAAGGAAAATAATAACGAAGGATAAACATAAATCATTTGAAACAGTAGAAAATGAATTAAAATACTTAGAAAAGTAAAATTACGAACCCTTAGCTAGACAGATTAAGGAGAGGGGAAATTCAAATAGAAATTGAAAGAGAAGCCATGACAACCTTGAGAATCCTCAAAAAAGAAAAAAAAAAATTCTTAAGGGACCAATGTGAACATTTCTGTGTCCACAAACTAATAACTTCTAAGAAATGAATTCCAAGAAATTCTATCCAACTGAATCAAGAAATGCAAGCCTGCTGATTGAATCCATAATGAAAATATCTCTTTGAAAGGTGCAAAGACTTAGATAGCTTTTTGAGTGAATTCTGTGAGGTACTCAGAGAATTAGTACGAATTCTTTTCCCCCTGAAAACTGAAAAGGAACACTTGCAAATCTTGATGAGACCAAAGCTGGCCAAAGACTCAAGTAATGGGAGGCTCTAGGCTCAGATTCTAGTGAGCACGTGTTTGCGTTCTTACTGTAGTTTTAACATTATCCTAGAAAGACCATCACCAGGGCATGCATATATAAGAACTGCTCAACATAGACAGATTAGATTAGTCAGTGGTATACAAGTAGAAACAAAGAAGAAGCCATGCCATGTCAGTAGGCACTTACAGGGCATTTGATGAAAATTCATCCGCTCCTGATTAAAGCATAAAATACAAGGTGCTGTAACCCAGAAAGGTTCCTCCTGTGAAACCTCATGACCTGGATTCAGTCACTGGAGCCCATATAATAGAGAGAATGTGCTCCTGAAGTTGTCCTCTAAACTCTATACATGTGCCCTGGCGTACATGTATTCCCTCACACACATACACCCACACAACAAGTTAATATTAAGAGAGTCAGTAAGCAAAGGGGGATCTAACCTCAGCACAAGAAAGGCTATTTGTCAAAAGCACACAGATCATGTCTTAGTGGGGGAAACTTAAAAGCCTTAGGAGTGCTCACCATCTCTACTTCTTTTAGGAAAATATAAAAATCAGAAAATCAGATTTTTTTCCAAATCAGGAAAGAGGAAACAGAATTCCCCCTAGTTGCAGAAACTGATCATGTGCCTATCTCCAGCTGTAGTTTCTCTTAATTGGTAGCCAGCTACTCACATTCTAAAATACCATGTGGAATATCCCAGAAATAATTTATAACGTTTAGATGGAATTTATTAGAATAGTATTATAATCTGTTTATTATTTATAACTATGAAATGCTACTCTTTTAATGTGCCTAATTTATAGATTGTTTTATAGGTATTTATATGTTAAGAAAAATTATAGCATGTATCAGGATCAGTATTAGCCATGGTTTCAAGCATCCACTGTTAAACTTACTTAGTGAATTCACTAATGTTGCAGTATATAAAGTCAGCCTTCAAAAATCAGTTGTTTCTTTCTACAATTATGCAAAAGAAAGAAAACAATTCATTTTATTCATAGTGACAATCAAAAAGATAAAATACTTTAGAGAGGCAGAAGAATTTTATACCAGAATTATAAATACTGAAGAAGGAAATTAGCAGAAAAATTCATGTTCATGGATTGGAAAAATTGTACTATTCACTTATCTAAGATAACCAAGATGATTTACAGATGTATTTTTTTTTTATGTACATTAGTGTTTTACTTGCATGTATCTGTGTGAGAGTATTGGATCCCCTGGAACTAGAGTTACAGACAGTTGTGAGCCACCATGTAGGTGCTGAGAATTAATTGAACCTGGGTCCTGTGAAAGAGTAGCCAGGGCTCGTTAACTGCTGAGCCATCTTCAGCCCCAATCCATGGATTATGTAGTAACTATCAAAATTCTAATGTCATTCTTTGGAAAAATATCCTAAAATTTATACAAAAAAAGACTAAATTGCCAGAGCAATCTCAAGTTTTTGAGGACAAAGCTGAAGATAACATACTCTTATTTCAAAATAGATGACAGAACTGCAGTAATCAAAACAGTACAGTGCTGGGTAGACAACATGATAGCCAGGCTGGAGGAACAGAACAGAAACAAGTACATTGGTAGTCGCCTTATCTTTAATAAGGGGCCAGAAATGCGTAGTAGGTGTTTCAGTAAATGAAATTGGCGAATAATGGGATTGGCCCCCTACCTCACTTCATATACAAACATCAGTCAGCTCAAGTGGAGCTGGTAGGATGTTTGAATGGTAAGGGTACCAACCCACGATGAGCGTGTTCAGTCCTCAGGGTCTGCATGGTAGAAGGAACAAACCAACTCCCACAAGTTGTCCTCTGACCACTACATGCATGTACTCAACACATGTACATATGCAAAGTGCATACATGTTTAAAACAATTGACTAGATTATAATTTAAGTCTAAGATGAAACATGTTAGATGAAGACCTCATTGTTGAGGGTGGTGACTCGGTTTTGGCAGCTAAAGAGCTACATCTTTAAGGATCTTTAAGGAACACAGTGCGAAAGCTCCCTGCTGTTGTAAACCTGATTCAGTGCTCTCCCATACCATGCTTGATTTTAAAAAATAAAGCTGGGAAATGTGATGATTTTTTGACACCAGCTTACTTTTTCAGCATTCGTTATTGACCTGAGTGTAAACAGTTTAGAAAGTAGTTTTTTAGGCCAGACAGTGGTGGCGCACACCTTTATCCAAGCAGAGGCCAGCCTGGGCTACAGAACAAGTTCCAAGACAGACTCCAAAGCTTCACAGAGGAACCCTGTCTCGAATGGGGGGCGTGGGAAGGAGCAGGGAAACTTACTCTTTAAAAACAAGTTTTATATCACACACTTAAAATCCCAGTACCCAGGAGATTAAAAATGGCAGGCGGATTGCTAAAATTTAAGGCCAGCCTGGGTTACATGGGCTGACGCAGTCTCAAAAAAACAGTTAATAAAGATTTGTTTGTTTGTTTGTTTTCAGTAAATTTAAGAAAAAATACATTTAATTGAAACTTCCATTCCTAGTAAGAAACAAACATAAACCCTACTGGAATGGGTAGTGAAACTCAAGATCACACTCACAGTCTAAAGTGAGGTTCGGGCGTGGTGGAGAGTAGCTCCCCTTCTGTCACATGAGTGGCTCTTCTCAGAGGAGAAGCAGCAGACTGAAGGAGGCTGGGAAAGCGCGTGTCTGCTGACAGCTGCCTTCCTGCCACCTTAGTCAGTCACCAGTAATTTGGCAGACTGGGTTTTTCCTACTTCTTTAGCTTTTTTCTCTTCCTCTTGCCTCCTTACAGATCAAAGGCCCACCATCAAAGCACCAAAGACTCAAGACACCGAGGATGAGGAGGGGGCTCAGTGGAATTGCACTGCCTGTACTTTTTTGAATCACCCGGCCTTAATCCGCTGTGAACAGTGCGAGATGCCTCGGCATTTCTGAGCCAAAGGCCCCGTGTCTCCTCTAAAACCACATCTGAAATTCAAGGAAGTCCTCTGTCATCGGGAAATGTTTCACTGCTACATAGGATTTAGTCCAGTGGAAGGTGTGTGTGACAGGACAGTGGCGTGCCGTGTTCAGGGTCAGTCCACAGAGCTAGCAATACCTCAGTCTGATGTCACGTGAACCATGATCTGAGAGACTGGGCTGCCTGCTGCCTGACCACGCACAGTGTCGCTGTCCCACCATGGACCATCCTCACCCTGTCAATGCCTAGGCGTCCCCAGTACTTCCCCTTCATGTCACTACTGATTCTGACAGGAGGAAGGAATAGGACGATAGCTTTTTTGTGTTTTTAAAGTTTTTGGTGAAACACTACATACACGAAGAGAAGGAACAAGGTTTTAACTATTTAAAAGCTCTGCTGCCGCATAGTGCCAGTGGATGCGGGCAGACTTCACAAATCTGTGGTACTCTTGGCCTTGTCTTTTGTCTTCCCTGAAGACGTCTCTGTGAAGCCAGCATCTAGGGTCTAATGATGAGAAGGAAAGCAGTGTGCATTGTCTGTACAAATCCGCAGTGAGCTCCCCACAGCCTTCCCTACTGTACAGATCTCTCACGTCTGCTTTAAGTGATTTCTTCATTATTTTCTTATATTTCTATATGTATAGTGTAATAGACTTTTGTTAACTAATGTTCTTTTCCCTTTTAGTAGGCACCATCATGTTCCTTTCTAAGCCGTACTGAGAAAAGCAATGCCGTAAGATAAAAAAGCATTAATGAAATGAAACTGTGCACAAATAACGTCCCTCTCCTGCTCCTGTCCTTTGTCCCGTTGTGTGCCAATGCTCTGAGGAGACATGCAGGCGCTGCATGTGAGTTGCAGGAACGCTGCAGACATGTCAGTAGGTCATGCTGTACACTGACTTCAGCAGTGGGTGACCAACGTGTCGTTTTGTCTTCTACAGCAGCTTAAAGCAAAAAGTATTTAAGCCCACTTACATCTTGCCCCTTGTATGGTGTCCCAGAGAACTTCATGGAGGTTCTCACTGGGAACGTTCAGTTTCAGAAGCAGCCACAGCAGCAGTACCAACAGCCTTTTCTCTTGTTGGAAAGAAGTGTAATTGCTGTACTGTTGGGACAGTCCATTTCTAAACCTGACTTGGTGACATTCATGTGTATTTATAAAACATAGTCATCTTTAGGACAACTGAAGAAAAGCTGGAAAAAAGAAAGAAAACAAGCAGACTTGAACACTGAAACAACCTCAGACATCTCTTTATTTTGATGATATATTTTTGTAAGGAAAATAAATATTCATATGATCAGGAATGTATATAACTAAATGAAATCAAGAAAAAGTAACAGTATGCGTTTAAAAAGAATTATGAAACTGTCTATCAGTGCTTAGAGTGGGGCTAAGGGAAGTGCTGAAATCTAGCAAAGACAGGAAATACTGTGGGTTGCCCCACTGCAGATGTTCACAAGTGGCTATGTTTAAATAAACAGGATTATTACCGGTGAGCCTTGTGAAGGCCAGAGCCTTGGCCTCCAGGCTTTGCATCATGAGTATGGAAAGAGATATGGCAATCATCGGTCACTAGACAACAGACCCCAAACCTCGTATGTTTGATGCATTTTGTTTTAAAAGTAGGCCTTGTTTTTCAGCTTCCTCTGCAGTTCTATGTGAAGATTGGTAAATCAGTTTTTACTTGTTTTATTAATAAAATGTAATTTGGATATCTTGAGTTGATGGTTTTGTGATTTAGCTGGGTAAACTATCTTTGTAACAGATAAGTTATTTATAAAAATTAAAAAACTTATATTCTAATGTGGATTTTGTGACTTGTTTTTGATGTTTGTGGGACAGTTTGTGCACAGCATGTTGCATAGTTAACTGGAGTCTGGAGAGTCAGCACCGCATTCTCTCGAGTCTTCTCGGAAGCTTCCAGCTTCCCTCTGGTCATGGATTTTTTTAATTTTATTTTATTTTCAGTTTCTTTTGGGTGTCTTGATTGCTTGGCTGTCTAGTTTGTTTTTGCAGGCAGGGTCTCACTACATAGACCAGACTAGCATCAAATTTGCAGTCTGTCTGCCTCAGCCTCCCGAGTCCCATTATTCTTGCACCATTTCCGGCTTCAGGCTGCTTTCTAACTGTGAAAGCAACCAGATTGTAACTGAGGGAGAAAGTGGATAGTGGCTTCTCTTTATGGTTTATATTTTTCTCTGCTCCCCTCCCTTTCTCTCTCCTCCCCATTTCATGTTACATTTTAACTGTTCATTTCATTTATATTTTTTAAAATTGTACAAAACAAATGTGACTTCTTGGATCCTTTGGCCAATTTATGTTTACTAAGCCTATTGGTGCTGAGTGTGCGGTGGTGCTTCTCCTCAAGAAAACTTATAGTCACACTTTTCAGAAGTTAGGACTCATCTTTTCTGAGCTTGAAAAGTAAAACCGTGTTTCCTGGTGTCTTTGACATGGTCTATGCACTAAGGCCCTCCAGTGAGTCTTTGAGACCTGGTGGGAGAGGAATATTCTTTGCCAAAGAATAGGAGGCCTGAACACAAGACAGTGGTCTGGACACCAACTGTAGAAAAACTGTTGAAATGGAACTGCACACTTGAGAGCCTCCCAAAGGATGTGCTACATCCTTAGACACTAACATACTGTATTCCGTGATGGGGTGGGGACTTCATAGAAACTGAACATGGGGACATTCACTGAAACTTAGCCAAGGCTAGAGAGATGGCTCAGCTGGTAGCTCTCAGTACCCAGAGTCACATGGTGGGGAAGAGACAAGCAACTCCCAGAAGTTCTCTACCTGCTGTGTGTGTATGGTGTGCAAGCACACAAATGTACACACATAAAACATCAGTCGGCATCTGTTACTATATATACATAGACCCAGGCTGTGGGTTTCTGTGAAGAAAATGATTTTCTTAAGTTACTGTTTCTACGTTTTAAGCGTTTTGTACAAGGTTTTGCTTGCCTAGGCTAGCCCTCTGAGTGCAGTGATTCCAGGTTTCTATGTCACCATACCCGGCCATTTACTTTCTTGGTGTGGGTGTGTACATGTGAGTAGTACCCTCGGAGGCCCGGGTTAGTAAGTCCCCCCGATGTGAGCTCCCTGATCTGAGTGTTGGGAATCAAACTTGGCCCTCTGCAAGAACAGTATATTCTTACCTGCTGAGCCTGCTCTATGCCCTCTTTTTTAAAAAATAATAAACAGCCAATATATTGTATGAAATTCATTTTGTATTGGAAAGTTGAAACATACATAAAATTGTACTAGCAGAGTCCAAAACTGTTTTAGCTACTGTAAATGATAAAACCTTTACAAACACCAAAATTAACTGACATTTTGTGAGTTTCCTCTTCCTCAACTTAATGCTAGTGGGAAATTTTAGTGAGTAATGGAAGACTCAGAGGTGAAGAATGTTCAGTCCATGGCCTTGAAAGTGGCCGACTTAGCCTTGAAAAATAAGTATACCAGAGACCATTGCCAGAATTAATGTCTGCTCACCATTTGCATAACTCCCCGATACATTAGAAAACATATTCCTTTACAGGTGAACATACTTGGGGCTCCAGTTTATGGTTTATTTATTGTGTGTCTAGTTTACTACTTTCCTATTGCTGTGATAAAACACCATGACCAAAAGCTACTCAAGAAAGGAGTTTCTTTGACTTACACTCCAAAGGAGTGAATCTAGCATGGTGGCAGCCACAGGCATTGTGGCAGAAACATGAACAGTGAACTGGAGGTGCCAGAAGACTCGAAAGCCACCTCCCACCCCACTCCATGACTTACTTCCTCCAACAAGACTTCATCACCTAAACCTCCCTAAACCGTGCCACTTCCTGAGGACCAGTTCTGCAAGTCCCCAACACTGTAGGGACCCTTCTCATTCAAATTACCACAACATGGGGTAAGTAGAGGACCCCTTGCTGGAGTTGGTTTCTGAGGTTGGAGTTCCTGGGCGATTTCCCCAGTAGCCCTGACTCTAGCTTTTGTTTTACTTGAAGCTACAATTTTCTGTCCATTTTACTTGAAGATTCAGCACTACTACTGCATTTTAATGTTGCTTCCACCTGAAAACCGTTGAGCAGCTAAGAAAACAGCATTTGGGGGCTGGGGAAGTGGCTCAGTGGTGAAGAGCGCTGGCTGCTCTTCCAGAAGATTCCCATCAGTCTGAAATGGTAGCTCACAACTGTCTCTAACTCCAGTTCCAGGGGATCTGATGCCCTCACATGCAGGCAAAATATCAATGCACATGGAAAAGCAAGCAGCGTTTCTAGCTGGTTGCTTCCATGCCGGAGCCTATTTCAGAAGAATATAGTAGAGGACTAAAAGTCCACCCCAGGGGTGTGCGACTGAGCCAGAGCCTTTTCCTTACTAGGAGCTATAGTGTCTCAAAATCCTAAGTCTTTTTCTCATGCGTTCATTCAAAGCCTTCATCTCCCCTGGGTAATTAACAGGTGAGATGCTCACTCTTCTCAGTTGCTCTAAGGATGTCTCCATGGAGCTGACTTTGATCCTTCAGTCATGGCGACTGAAGTCCCCTGTGTCAAAGTTGTGTTGCTTTACAGAGACGTGTATGGAGGAGTGCACGTGTGCAGGTGGGCATGCACAGTGAGCCCCGAGATCTGCCCACCTCTGCCTCCCTAGCGGATTGGGGGCCTCATAGTTCCAGAGAAACCCTGACCAGCAACTATTTCCCCCAGCCTGCTTTACAAAGATTTTTGTCAAAGGCTGGTTTAAAGAGCAAGTGTATATTTCTGTTGCTTGTCCTGCTAAGACGTGTGTCTTTTATAATGAAGTATAACAAATTATGTCTCCAGGACAGCAAGAGACCTAAACTAAACCCACTGAGCACTCCAGTGCCTCTGAAGATCTCTTCACCTCCATCCCCTTGTTACACCACCTTCACCCCTTCCTGATCTCTGCTCCAACAGCGTGTTGTCCCCATGGCTCAGTGACTAAGCACTAGGATTTTCTCCACGGGCATTTTCAGAAAGAACTCCCACCCAGGAACCCAGCCGCCATTGGTTAGGCTGGTAATCGGTTCCCTACCCCGCTTCCTGGTCCCTACTCTGCTCCAACATTGAAATGTTACAGAACACCTCACCTGCAGGGAGAGAACGGCTCACCTGCAGGCTCCTGCCCAGGCCCTTCCTGTGCTCAGGTGTCCACTATGCTCACCTTGGTGGCCCTGCAGAGTCTGTCCCATAGATGCCTCTGACATCTGAACTGGCCTGATCATGTCCCAGAGAGACCTTGCACATGCTTTCCAGTAGACTCTTGTCCACCCTGTTTGCCCTGTGTCTCTAAGCGGTTTAGCCTAGCAGGGATAAAGGCCAAGATTATGAAGCCCTTGGGCTAGCCAGATGGCTCAGCAGGTAAAGGCACCTGCTGCCAAGCCTGAGGATTTAACCTCAATCCTTGGTACCTGGATTAGCGTTAGGGTTGAAGGAGAGACCAGCCCCCAGATTTTCCTCTGACATCCACCCACGCATGCCCTGTGCATGTGTGCGTGCGCACACACCACATAAAATATTTCTAATTTCTAAAGGGCGGTGAGGCCCTTGCACACCGCACTTTCCCTCGCCCCAGTGCTTCCTGCCAACTCGGTCCCTATTGCTGCTCCCTGCTGTTTGCTCCATTGCTCTGGTCTCCTTTTCCATGTGCTCCAACAGAGCACCCGTCCCGCCTCCTCACAACTGGAAATGTAGCTCAGCGATGAGTGCTTGCCCACCATGCGAAAGACCCTAGACTTGTTCCCTGGAACCGTGGGGTGGGGGAAGGGACGTAGAGATTGGCAATTATTGATGGTGATGGTTTGTTTGTTTGTTTGTTTTGCAAACAAGCCTCAGTCTCTTATTTTTTTTCATTATTTTAGGGTGTGCCCTTTATTGAAAACTTGAAATATTCTTCAGCTAGAACATCACATTTTCTATCAAGGCTCTCAGATAGCCTACACAAAAAACTGAGTTTTTCTGATTTTTTTAAATTATTTTTATTGAGCTATACATTTTTCTCGGCTTCTCTTCCTTCCTCCCCTCTCCCTTTCTACCCTCTCCTGTGACCCCCGTGTTTCCAATTTACTCAGGAGATCTTGTCTTTTTCACCTTCCTATGTAGATCCATGTATATCTATCTCTCTTAGGGTCCTCTTTGTTGACTAGTTTCTCAGAAAATTAGGAAACAATGTACCTAAAGATCCAGCAATACTGCTGTTGGGATACCCAAAAGACGTTTAACCATACCACAAGGACATGTGCTCAACTATGTTCATAGCAGCGTTATTTGTAATAGTCAGAACCTAGAGACAACCTAAATGCCCTGAAGAGTAAATAAAGAAAATGTGGTTCATTTACACAATGGAGTACTACAGTGTTAAAAAAAAAAAGAAAAGAAAAAAAGACAACTTGAAATTTGTAGGCAAACAAATGCATCTAGAAAACATCATAGAGTGAGGTAACCCAGACCTAGAAAGACAAATATAATATCTACTCACTCATAAGTAGCTTTTAGACATAAAGCAAAGACAAACTAGCCTACAATTCACAATCCCATATAGTGATAATTATCCAAGGCCAAGTAATGCTTCTGACGTCTGTTCAGCCTCGCCAGTGAGTGCAGCCTTTTGGAATTTTATGTGTTTTCCCATAGTAGCAATTTTATAAAAGATAGTTTCCCAGGCTAGACCACTAATGGAATGCTGAAATAAAGCAAGCACTACTGGGGTGGCTAAATGTAACAATGCCGTTAACGAATAGTGTGTTGTCTTGTACTGGTGGGGGATGGAGAAGTGGATATTCTAAAACATTCAAAAATTGGCATTTGAAATCAAGGTCCCTGATTTTCGTTACATCTAATTTTTATGTCAAAGCTGAAATTTTGCTTTTTCTGGATATGCTTTTGAGTGGTTTCTTAAATTTTGGATATGATAAGGTATGTGTGTGTGTGTGTGTGTGTGTGTGTGTGTGTGTGAGAGAGAGAGAGAGGGGGGGGGAGAGAGAGAGAGATCAGAGAGGGACGTGAGAGAATATATTTTTCCAAAGAAAACTGGTCAAGAAAAGAGGAAAGAAAAAGAAATGAATGCCTGCCTTCGTGTGCCCCAGGGAAAGCGGAAAGACAGGTTTCAGAGGAGAGCAGCCACGCGTGTATTTGTAAGTTGAGTCCGTGTAACCAAGACTCCATGTAATAAGTGACATGAAACAGGCCTACGTCTCATTATAGGAGTTGGCTTGAAGTCTTAATTACTACCTTTGTGGTTTTAATAAGTCTTTCCCATGGCCTTGTGCAAAACTGCCAAAGTCATCTGAGAACAGAGCAGCGCCTATGCCTTAGACACTTGCTCGTCCAGACAGCCAAGCTTTCCCGAGCTAGTGAGAGGCATGCCTGGCTTCACCACAGCAAAGAGTGAGTGAGTTCTGAGATGGACCCAAAAGACCCCGAATGTGAGCTACTGAGTTTCTGATGGCCAGAACATGGCCATTTTTAAGGCTTCCCTCGTATTAGACACTGCTGGCTTCTCTCTCCATCCCTAGTCATTAATACACTTGCAGGCGTGTGTGCCGGCTTCCTGTTTGGGTTCCGAAAACCCAACTGCATTTCTCTAGCACGGAAACCACAACTCCTAGAATTAGACATGGGTAAAGCTTCAGTGGTCCTAGCGTCCCCCATTCCGTGAGTGGGATGTTCTGTATGCAATGGCTCATTGGCTGTGCTCTGGGTTCTCATAGGCAGGGTACTGAGAGTCCAAGAAAAAAAATCCCTTTTGTTCTTGAAGGTAATTTTGTGGTAGCCTTTGCCCTCTTTCTTGTCTAGACAAAGGAACTGTGTCTTCTCTAACACAATCCACTCTGCATTTCTGCAGGCCCAGCTGCCACTGTCCTGGTGTATAAATTACCAGTCAGCAAGGGATTTGGGGCATCCTGGTTCGCTAGGGAAACAGGCTACTGCTTTCTGGACCTGTCACTGTGTGCCTCTGAATCCATGCTAGGATACACTAGAGCGGTTTCCCACCAAGGGGTCATCAAATAGTGTTCTGCCTGGCTTCCACTGGGGGTACTGTGAGCCCAGCTGACTTCCAGTTATCCTGTCTAGTGGTTTTCTTTTCCTGGTTCATTCTCTCTCTCTCTCTCTCTCTCTCTCTCTCTCTCTCTCTCTCTCTCTCTCTCTCTCTCTCTCTCTCCCTCTCTGTTTCTCTCTCTTTCTGTGTCTCTCTGTTTCTCTCTCTGTCTCTGTCTCTCTCTGCCTCTCTGTTTCTCTCTCTGTCTCTGTGTCTCTCTCTGTTTCTCTCTCTGTCTCTGTGTCTCTCTGTTTCTCTCTCTGTCTCTCTCCCCTCTGTCTCGCTGTCTCTGTTTCTCTGTCTCTCTCTGTCTCTGTCTCTCTGTGTGTGTCTGTCTGTCTCTCTCTTTGTGTCTCTGTCTCTCTCTGTCTCTGTCTGTGTGTGTGTCTGTCTGTCTATCTATCTATCTATCTATCTGAGAATTTACCTCAAGGCTATTTAATCATGTGCCTAATGTTTTCAGCTCAACTTTGTTCTTGCTGTGGCTGTTCCACCCTGCAGAGGATCTCGTCAACATGCTAGAGCATGTATGTCCTCCCTGCATCTGTTCCTGCAGTTCCTGCGGGAACTGAACAGACAGAGGGGCAGCGCTTCCTTCCCATGTCACGCGCCTCTGAGTTCACTGTGGGGCCGCTCACCTTTCACACATGTCCAGCCTGGGCCTGCAGGCTGCATGAGCCCCGGGATAACTATGAATGCCACCCAGCACAAATTGTAAAGTTACTCAAAGCATAGAGTTTTTAAATTTTGAAGTAAGTTCTCCAGCGTGACCTTTGTAGATGACTTCGGGTCGAGAGGCTTCACTTACTAAGTGGCTACAATCTTGCTTGCCTAGCTTGGTAGTGAAAATGCCAAACAGAGGTGACCCTCCCCGCATCGCACAAACCCCTCTCTCCCCCAAAGGCAATCACACTGGCCTAAGCAGGTCGCAGCAGATGAGCTCAGCCCCGACTGGAACTGTGTCCCCTGCTGTCTTAGTTAGGGCTGCTATTGCTGTGAAGAGACACCGTGACCGCAACAACTCTTATAAAGGGAAACCTCCAAGTGGGGCTGGCTCGCAGGTCCACAGGTTTAGTCCATTATCAGGGGGAGAGGCATGGCAGGGAGCAAGGCCGCACACAGGCAGACACAGTGCTGGGGAAGAAGCTGAGAGTTCTACATCTGGATCAGCAGACAGCAGGAAGCGAATGTCATACTAGACCTGGTTTGAGCATTTGAGACCTCAAAGCCTGCCCCCAGTGACACACTTATTCCAACAAAGCCACACCTACTCCACCAAGGCCACGCCTCCTAATAGTGCCACTCCCTGTGAACCTATGGGAGCCATTTTCCTTCAGTCCACCACAGGTACTGATGCATATGCCTCACAAGTATCAGCTCATGCAGTCCTCAGAACTCACAGTAGACAGAGTTGAAGGAAAGAAAGGCTACAGACACACAACAGGCCCACAGTCACACAACTTGGAGGATTCCAAATCAGGTGGCTTCTTACAGTCGCGCTTTCAACTGCTGTCCCCTGGCTACAGTGAATGAGAGGGCACAGCCCAAGAGAGATCAGCTCGACACAGATGTTAGCAACTCATAGTTCGAAGCTAGTGTTGAACCAAATGTCATCAAGAGGTGGGCGGGAGCCAGGCGGTGGTGGCGCACACCTTTAATCCCAGCACTTGGGAGGCAGAGGCAGGCAGATCTCTGTGAGTTCGAGGCCAGCCTCGTCTACAAGAGCTAGTTCCAGGACAGTTCCAAAACTACAGAGAAACCCTGTCTCGAAAACCAAAATAAATAATGAATAAATGAAAAGATGAATAAATAAAAGGAAGAAGGAGGAAGAGGATGAAGACAAAGAAGATAAAAAGGAAGAAGGAGGAGGAGAAGGAAAAGGAGAAAGAGACATGGAGAAGGTGGCTCAGAATCGTACAAGTCACCAAATAGAGACCCCTAAGAATCAGCAAATACAAAATAAGGCCCCATCACAGAGGCAACTAGAGAGCACAGCTATCCTCCTGCCTGAGAACAGCCATGATCTTTGCTGATGCTAGCATGCCTTCCTTTACCAGTGTTAATAGTATATAAGCCAGGCCCTTCCCTGTTCCCCTGCTTGTCTGTCCTAGCTGTGTGATGGTTCTGAAGCTCTCCACAGGAATACTGCAGTGGGCAGCCAGACCCCTGCTCTCCTGGTTTCTCAGGCTTCCACTCCTCCAGGCTCTCTCTTTGACATGGGGCACAGAGCCCCATTGCTCTATTATGCTCAGAGTCCCACATAGTCAGCCTTGGGATGCCAACATCCGTGGCACGGATGTTGTGGGCCAGGCATCAGGCATCTTCAAAACTTGAATTTTGTGGTATGAGCATTTTCTTCATGAAGCCATTCCTCACCTTTGGTTGTTCTGTTTCCAAGGGCCTTCCATTAAAACACAAAAAAATCTGGCAATTCTGCAGCTAAAATGCCACTAGCTACACTCACTAAATAGTAGCATGAAGCCTGCCTATCAGGTCCCCAACCATGATCAGACGGTTACTAGATGTCACTAGATGTCACTAGACTTAAACCCTCACTTAGAACTTGCATTGCAGATTTATTCAGAGTTGCCGTCTCTGGAGGGTGGGGGTCACTAAACACATAGCCACTTCCTGGGTTTCCCCCTCTTAGCCCAGGGTTGATCTTAGGCCACCTGTCTCATGAGGTTCCTCCTCTCTGTATTGCCAGATTTGGAAATGGCGCTATAATACAGCCATGCTGGGGCATGCCTGTAATCCCAGCACTGGAGGTACAGAAGCTAGAAGGTCAAGAGTTCAAAGTCAGCCTTGGCTACTTAAGGAGTTTGGGGCCACTCTAGATTACATGTGGCCCTGTCTCCGAAAAGAAGCATAATATCTTCATCTCGGTTCTGTCTTTAGTAGCATATGTTCACATTCAGAGAACAAATGGAAATCTAAGTGTGTGTCCTTTAAAAAAACAAAAAATAAAACCAGAAATGTTGGGACCATTTGGAGTCCTGGCCTCCAGCTGCTCTTCCCTGCTAGAGATCTTGACTTTCCTTCTGATTTGAGTTACTGAAAGCTGTGTCAAAGTTGTTTACCAGCTCTGCTGCATGAGCGCGTGTTGCCTTGGCCTTGAGGATCAGAGGATGGGGTTTTCACCTGTTGGCCCACCTGACTGTTGGGTATATAAGCCTCCAGGGTGCTATTGAATAAGGGGCTTCTTACCAGTGACGAGGGGTCTGTGTCTCTGTCTGTGTGTCTCTGTGTGTCTCTGTGTGTTTCAACCTCCAGCCCCTTGCCCGAAGCTCACTGACTGTATGGTAGCGCACAGAGCGCAGACAGGCGTTGTGCGCTGCACAGAAACACTCCATAATTTTCTGGTTTTTATTTTTTGTGCTATGGAGAGACCCTTGTGCTCATAGCTAAATGCTCACATATTCTGTCTTCGTCATCTTGGCACTAGTTTTAGCTGGATGCTCCTGCAGTTGCTGCTGCTGCTGCTTCTGTAGTTGAGGTGGGCTGGGAAGAGGCATAAGCAAGTCCAAAGTTGGGGGTGTCTCGGTACCCCAAGGGCTGGAAGCTTTACCCCGGTTCTTGCATTGGTGCCTCTTTCCTTGTGGTCTGATTGCCAGATCCTGTTCACCTTCTTCCTTCTGTGTAAATTGGATGGATTCCTACAGCTGACACCACTTCTTGCTTCTCCCTCTTCCACACTGACTGGGTGCCCTCTAACAGGGGAGGAGGAGGAGAAGGCACCTCAAGAACACAATCCCCTTCCACAGTAAACCCAGGGATGGGGAGGGGACAGTGCCTGGGTTTTTCCTGCAGACTCTTAAGCCCTTGCTTCTCTCTCTCTCTCTCTCTCTCTCTCTCTCTCTCTCTCTCTCTCTCTCTCTCTCTCTCACACACACACACACACACACACACACACACACACACGATACTGTCTTCAGTCAGTGGCTTGATATGTGGCCTGGGCCCCGAACTGCTGACTAAACAGAACTGAAGTCAAGCGGAGGGGAAGAATTCAAATACAGACAGCATAATTACAAGGGAACATTTTATGTTGAAAACATCGTTCAGCCGGAAAAACTCAAAGAAAAAAGCTTGAGCAAGGTCTTCTCCGTCTAAGCCTCCAGAGACACGGTCTTACGGGGTCGACCTTGCCAGGGTCCAAAAGAAACTATCAGAGCAGAGGATTTCCACACTGGTCCACTCCGAAAGACAACATCAGCTGAGTCTAGGAGATCCCTGGAGAGAACACTGTGCCCCCCCCCCCGCCGTGCATTCTGGGGAGGGAAGTGATGGAGTCTACGTTCTCCTTCTGCTTTCAAGATGCACCCTTATCCCCTCCGCTCATCTCCCACTCCCCTTTCCTTGGACCTCTCCTGCCCCTCTCGTAGCCCCCGTCCCAACATATAAATGCATGGGTCCTACATATATCTACATGGGTGCTGGGAATCAACTTGTGCCCCGTGAAAGAGCAACAAGCACTCTTGTTGGTGTTGTTTTGTTGGTGGATGGGTGTTTGCCTGCAGGTTTATGCACTAGTAGCGGCCTGGTGCCTGCAGAGGTGAGAAGAGGCCATCAAATCCCCCTGGAACTGGAGTTAGAGACAGCTCTGAGCTACTGTGTGGGTGCTGGGACCTCTTGGAAGAGCGTCAGTGCTCCTCACCACTGAGCCATCTCTGCAGCCCCTGGTTTTTTATTCTTTTACTGGTGACTCTCCAGCTTCCTTGGCATGGCTTACTGAAGAGGCTATCTGTTCTCCAGCGTGCGCTCCTGGCAAGGTCAGGTGCCCATAGCTGTTGATTTCCAGATCTACCTCTATTTCCGTTGCTCTGCACGTCTTCCCGTCCAAGGTTTAATAACCGCTTTACAAATGGCGAAGGCGGGTTGACGGGCACAGTCAGCAGCCTGCGCAGTGCTGTGACTTGGAGAGCGTTCAAGAAGCTGCAACAGGAAGCTCGCTATGGCTTCCTCTACTCTGGAACCCCCAGCGTCACAGCTCATTCCTGCGTGAGGTATTTACTAAACTCTGTTTCTCCCTCACACTGATTCTTCCCACGTCCGCTAAGATCATGTCCTGCCCGCTATCAACTGCTCCGTCCTTGCTCTACCTGAGAGAAAGTGGCGGTCCAGAGGTTTTCTGGAACAATATGGTCCCAGTGTCTAAGAGAAATGAAAGTGGGCCCGCAGACCAGTGAGCTCAGAAGTGTCAGCAGAAGAATGCAGGACACAGGAACCACCTCAGCTGGAACTCCTGGTTTATCTGAAGCTGCCATCAAAGACTCTGAGCTCACTTCCTGCAGAGCCAGCACCACAGCCTGACACAGAGCCCCTCGCTCTGCTCACGGTTTTGCCCGTCTTTACAATATGCTGAGAAACTGTGGGGAGAAAACTCAGCGAGCATCCTTGGGAGTAGGCATGGAGGTTAGGACTCAAGATGGCCACAGTGTTGTTTATATCCTGATCATGGTTTCCCTTCCTCCCAAGTCCTCCCCACCTCCACACTCCTTCAACTTCATGTCTTCTTCCTCTAGCTCTTTAGAAAACAAACAGGCAAATTTTAAAAAATAATAATAGCAGAATTTTTTTTTAAAAAGCACAAGAAACACAAAGACACACACACACACCCCAAAACAATACCCATAAAAACATAAAATCAGAAGCCATAATATACTAACAGAGACCAATAATATTTTTAATGGCTAAATAAAGCAATATGAGACAAAAAAAATCTACAAAAATAGCATTGAGTTTGTTTGTGTTGGCCATCTATCAGTACGCATGGGATCTGCCCTTTAGTGTGGTTTATATACCCAGTAAGATTATATCGGAGAAAACTAATTTTTCTTTTGCAATGGGATATCAGTTGGAGATAACTTCAGGATTAGGGAAGGAGCTCGTGTCTGCTCCCCATCCCAGCACTGGAACACTGTCTGGCTGGAGCCTGTGCAAGTCCTCAGATTTCTCTGTGTAGCCCAGGCTGTCCTTGAACTCACAGAGATCCGCCTGACTCTGCCCCAGGAGTACTGGGATTAAAGGTGTGCACTCCTGTCCCTGGTACTGCAGTATTCCTTAAACTCTGTAAATTAACTTCCTGTGCCGCTACATAATAACTCCAGGTCCACTTAGCAGACAGATTTAGACGTCAGCCAGTCAAAGCAGAAGCCCCTGCTAAGAAGACTGCCCTTTTGTAAATTGTGTCTTTGGTTAGAAATCTGTATTTAGCAAGATAGGAGGTGCTGGCCAGGTTTGACCAATAGCAGTGGTTTTCAATATATTCCTAGCAACAGAACTATTCCTAAATAAATCTTAGCCTTCAGCATATATAACAGCTGGGGGGGGGGGCTTCTTAGGATCAGCATGAGGGAGACCAGGGCCCTGTCTGCCCAGCCTCCTCCTCATCCCCCACAAAAGGCTGGAAGCACTGACTCCAGTCAATCCTGTTGTGGTAGAGTTTTGAGGCTGTTTGCCAGCCTCATCTCCATTCTCTGAAAGTGACGCGGGAGGTCCTTCTGTATATGTGTTGCTTTTATTGGTTAATGAATAAAGAAGCTGCTTGGGTCTATGGCAGGGCAGAATAGAGCAGAATGGGGGGGACTAACCTGAATGCTGGGAGAAAGTGGGTGGAGCCAGGGAGAAGCCGTGTATCTGCCAAAGGAGATAGATGCCAGAAGGACAGAAGCTTACTGGTAGGCCAAAGCCACATGGCAACACAAAGGTTAATAGAAATGGGTTAATTTAAGATGTAAGAGCTAGCTAGAAATATGCTTAAGCTATCGACCAAACAATATTGCAATTTATATAGTTTCTGTGTGATTATTTTGGGTCTGGGCAGCCAGGAACAAACAAGCAGCCTCTGCCAACATAAAAGGGTTTCTTCTTCAGGTGATACCAGGCCCATTTGGTCAAGACATTTGGAAATTGTGGGGAGGGGGTGAGTGGGGGGGTGAACAAGACATTTGGGGCTGGGAAATTGAAGGAGCTGTGAGGGTTTGTGGGGAAGATGCTCTGGGGAGACTAATAGCAAGACTCAGAGGACTTCCCTGGTCAAGAAACCCATACACATACATTTTTAAACTAAATTTTACTGTGGAATAATTCTCTTGTATACTATAAATATTTGTCACTCAAATTGGTTTAATAAAATGCAGATTGTCCAGTAGCCAAGGCAGGAAGTATAGGCAGGAAAACAAACTGAGAATGTTGGGATGAAGAAGGGCAGAGTCAAGAGAGTTACAAGGAGACACAGAGAAGCAAGATGGGCATTCTGTACTGAGAAAGGAATATGGGTTAACTTGGAATGTAAGCGCTAATTAGTAATAAGCCTGAGCTACTGACTGAGCGTTTATAATTAATATAAGCCATGGTGTGTTTATCTGAGAGTAACTGCAGGACAGGAAAACTCTGACTCAAAACTTTTAATTTTTTTCTTGTCTTTGAAATTGATGGTGTGATGTTGATGGCAGTTTGGGGTTTCTTTTTGATACATTCCTGCTGATGAAATGCAGGGACAGCAAAATTTACTTGCTGCTAAGTAGTTTGGTAATAGCATCAGAGGCTGTAAAATGCGAGTTACTTTGCTATATCTAATAATTTTCTCTGGGTGAATTTCAGTAAAAGACTTAGGTCAAGATATTTTTATGTCTCTAAATGCCTTGGCCAAAAGAAGGAGAAATAGATAGTGTTCAGCAAATCACGTAGATTTCTGTCTCACCAATGGGAAGATAGAATTATAACCATATTGTATTCATCGCTGTAGGATGAAGATATACTCATATATTATTACAAGAAAAAACAGTTTTTAAATTTTACCTGCAGAATGATTTCAACCACATATCAGAAAATGAAGCACTCATATCCTAAAATATTAAAAGAAAATGGATCGAATTTTGTCAGATTCTTTCTGTTGTTGCTTTGTTTCTTGGGTTTTCTCCCTAAAACACGTTAAGTTGTTATGCTCATTTGACAATCAATTCATCTGTTGCATGCCACAGCATGTGTGTGGAAGTCAGAGAACAACTTCCTTCCACCATTTGTGCCTCAAGGATCGAACTCTGGTCATCCCACTTGGTGGCACACACCTTTACGCGTGAAGCCATCTTGCTGGTCATAGTATTTCTTTGATAGTCAAATGCATGTTTGTTTGTTTTTTTCTCAAGACAAGTAAGTACTGAAGCTTTTTCACTCAGAGTGTAACTGTGCTGTGTATGGCTACAGGAACACAGACAGGGAGGGTATAACTTCTCTTAGAAAAGGAGCAGGAAGCAGACTAGAAACAGTGGATGCTCAACACCCAACATGTGACAGAAGCCCTGAGCCATCTTCACCAAATCGAAATCCATGCCAGCACCAGTGACTTTTTGTATTTCCCTGGGGAATGTGTAGTCTTGACTTCTTCATTCCATTTTCTAAGGCAGAAATAACAAACTTGGGGAGGGAGGGGGGCTAATAAACCACCAGCAGAGACAGGAGAAAATCCCCAGCATGGTGGCACGCAGCTCAGCGTGCAGTACACAGCTGGGTTTTCTTTGCAGGGACAGTCACTGTCAGACATAGCAGCCATGAGTGGCATGTGGCTGTTGATGTGTATAATTAATTAAAATTAAATAAAAAGTCAAGTTCAGTCCCTCAGTCACACTAACCACATGTATCCGTGGCGTCCCCCAGGGAACAGGGTGGGACATTCCTTTCCCTGCTGAAATGTTTGTTGTCGGTGCCAATGGAGGAGCTGAAGCGGCATAGTTCATATGCAAAGATGGCTCAGCACTTCAAAATTATGAGGCCGTGTGGGGTGCCCCAGGCCTGGAATCCAAACACTGGGGAGGCGTGGGTAAGGCTTTCTGCAAGGGCAAAACAATCTGGTCTCCATAGTAAGGTCCAGGCTAGCCAAGAGACCTAGAGAGACCCTGTCTCAAAAGAAGGGAGGGAGAGAGGGAGAAAGGGAGAGGGAGGGAGGGAGGGAGGGAGGGAGGGAGGGAGGGAGGGAAAGGGAGGGAGGGAGGGAGGGAGGAAGGGAGGGAGGGAGGGAGGGAGGGAGGGAGGGAGTAAGGAATATATACATACATATGAAATAAAATTCACCCTGAAGGAAGAAAGAAATGTATCTGTCTTAGTTTGCTTTCTGTTGCTGTGATAAACACCCTGACCCAAAAGCAACTTGGGTAAGGAATGAATTTAATTCATCTCATCTTTCCAGTCCACCAAGAGAAGCCAGGCCCCGAGCTGAGGCAGAACCCGTGGAAAAGAGCTGTTTACCGCCTCACTCCCTGCTTTCCTCCACAGCCCAGGACCACCTGCCCAGAGGTGGCACCACCCACAGTGGGCCAGACCCTTCCGCATCAATCAGCAACTGAGAAGAAGCTCCACAGACATGCCTGCAGGCCAATCTGATCGAGGCAGCTCCTCCACTGAGATTCCTCTTTCGAGTTGACAGCCAAGATTAGTCTCAGCAATGATTGACAGAGCCTGGAATCCTAGATTTGTTCAAACAAAATAGGCCCCGGGAAGGTGTGCAGGAAAGACACATTTTTAGTAATGATACAAATAACCATAGTAATAAAAGCCGCAGGGTGCCCAAGAATAATTCCACTAAAATATGGATCAGTATCTGTTTAGAGAAAAGTTATAAGTTATTGTCAAATGAAATAACTGGATCAAGCATGGAAGATAATAAGATTCCATCCAAGCGCTTAGCAATATTCTCTGGAATTTTCAATATGTTTGAAATACATAACTTGGCTTTTAAAACATAAAATGAAAATGTATCCAATTTGCCTTTCTGTGGTCCATGATAACCACACTCTTACTATACCTGCCAAATGGCAGATGCGGCTTTACCTATAAAGTGCAGTCATCAAGGGCTCTAGACCCAAGGTGCAGGAAGTTTAAGCCAGTGATCATATCCGTAGTGTCGCACCCCAGGGTAATGAGTCGTGCTGCAACAGTGACACCTAGTGGTCTCAGTGGGGACGCACAAGGGTTTGGAAGCAAGGCGACCACCCCACCAAACGCTAAATGTCTGGTTGGTGGCCTGCGGACCTGAACTGCAAGGTGATAGGTTTCTTTCTCGGCCGTAGCAGAATTGCCCCCGCTCCCTAAGAGTAGCATCGTTTTTAGAGAATCTTCTAGACTATGGTTTTCTCTTTCCTTCTGGAGGTCGGCACTCTGCATAAAACAATCCGGGACCGCGCATTTGATGTGAGAACGGAAGCAGGAGACTAATTCTGGAGCTGAAGGAACAGTCTGCATGGGACGCCGCTCATCTTTCTCTTTTTCCATTTCCCAGCGAGACTAGCTGGGACTCACAGGGAATGAACCAGACTTGAGTCAGGGTTGGTGTTCACATGACCAACTCCCCACAAGGCATCAGGTGTCTCGAACTGTCCTGGAGAGCACCCGTACCTCACTAGAACCGGCCCTTCTAGTCCTACACTCAGGACAAATGCGTCTTAAGTCAACACAGCACGTGACAAGGTAGCCTTTCTGCTTCCATAGCCCCTTATGAACTGACCTCTGTGATGGACCGTGACCTGGAAGTTAACTGGAATACACACTTCCTTCCCCTAGGTTGCTTTTGGTCATGTTTATCACAGCAACAGAGAGAAAACTAGAACACTGCGCGAAGGGAATAGTAACTGCTTATAGCTCTGAAGCCGAAGCCCAGGATGAAGGCTGCCTGCTGGCTTGCTCACTGGTTTATGCTCTACTGGCTTTCTTAAACCCAGGTCCACCGACCTAAGGATGGTGCTGCCTTCGGTAGACTGGGCCACTCAACATCAGTTAGCAGTTAAAGCGATGGCCCAAGACGTGCCCACAGGCCAGTCTCATTTGTTCATGAGTTACTACATTCCCTTGTAGTGGAATATTCCTAACACTGTGTGAAGATGTGTCCCTGTGATTGGTTTAATAAAGAGCTAAATGGCCAATAGCTAGGCAGGAGGTTTAGGCTGACTTCTGGACAGAGAGGGCTCTGGGAAGAAGTTGTCAGCCATACACAGAGGGAGCAAGACTTGCAGGAGGAGAGGCAAAAGTCACCAGTTACGTGGCAACACGTAGATGAATAGAAATGAGTTAATTTAAGTTATAGGAGCTAGTGGGACAAGCCTAAGCAATAGGCTGAGCTTTCGTAGTTAATAAGAAGTCTCCATGTCGTATTCTGTGAGCTGGCAGCCCAAAGAAAAATCTGTCTGCAGCCCTTCCCAGATGACTCTAGGTTGGGTCAAGTTAACAATAATGTTAACAGGAGGACCAGTAAATTCTCTTTTAACAAATTGAATAGGAGTGTTCTGGAAAGGTGGCCCAGCAACAGTAAAAAGTGTTTGCACAGGAACAGGGTACCACACCCAGTACCCACAAGTCAGCTCCCAACTGTCTGTAACTCCAGTAACGCCTTCTTCTGGACTCATGGGTGTGCACACGTGGCACACTTGCGTATACACAGGTGAAACATTCATGCACATAAAAATAAACCGAATATTTTATAAACTAAATAGGGCTGGCAAGATGGTTGAGAAAGTAAAGGTGCTGATGCCAAACCTGAGAACTTGAGTTCAATCCTAGGGACCCACAGCATAAAAAGACAGAACTGATTCCTGCCAAGTTGTCTGACCGTCACATGTGCACTGTGGCATGCTCGCTCACACACCTGTGTGTATGTGTGTGTGTGTATGGAGGGGGGTTGAATAGATCCAACTGCTAAGTAAAAGTCAGATGTTGGCTCGTGTTTCTGCATGGAGGCAGAAAATGGTTGCAAAAAAAATCTTTAATTGTTTTTATTGAGCTATATATTTTTCTCCACTCCCCTCCCTTTCTCCCCTCTCCCATGATCTCCACACTCCCAATTTACTCAGGAGATCTTGTCTTTTTCTACTTCCATGTAGATTATATCCATGTATGTGTCTCTTAGGATCCTCATTGTTGTCTAGGTTCTCTGGGATTGTGAATTGTAGGATGGTTTTTCTTTGCTTTATGTCTAAAAGCCACTTATGAGTGAGTACATATTATATTTGTCTTTTGGGGTCTGGGTTACCTCACTCAATATGATGTTTTCTAGATCCATTCATTTGCCCACAAATTTCAAGATGTCATTTTTTTCCTGCTGTGTAGTACTCCATTGTGTAAATGTACCACCTTTTTCTTATCCATTCTTCAGTCGAAGGACATTTAGGTTGTTTCCAGATTCTGGCTATGACAAATAATGCTGCTATGAACATAGCTGAGCACATGTCCTTGTGGTGTGATTGAGCATCCTTTGGGTATATACCCAAAAGTATTGAGGTAAATTGTTTCCTAATTTTCTGAGAAATTACCACACTGACATCCAAAGGGGTTGTACCAGCTTGCATTCCCACCAGCAATGTACCCCACAACCTCTCCAGCATAAGTTGCCATCAGTGGTTTTGATCTTGGCCATTCTTACAGGTGTAAAATGGAATCTCAGAGTTGTTTTGATTTGCATTTCCCTGATGGCTAAGGATGTTGAGCATTTCCTTAAGTGTCTTTCAGCCATTTTAGATTCATCTGGATTTGTTCTTCTGATGAGCAATTTCTTGAGTTCTTTTTATGTTTTGGAGATTAGCCCTTTGTATGATGTGGGGTTGGTGAAAATCTTTTCCTATTCTATAGTCTGTGTCTTTTGCTTTACAGAAACTTCTCAGTTTCAGGAGGTCCCAATTATTAATTATTTCTCTCAGTGTAGATACAAGCTCTGTGTATTCTGCATTGTGTGTGTTCTATGTGACTGGGGTTATATTTAGGAAGTGGTCTCCTGGGACAATTCAGTCAAATGTGCTTCCCACTTTCTCTTCTATGAGGTTCAGTGTGGTTGTTTTATGTTGAGGCCTTTGATTCATTTGGATTTGAGGTTGGTGTATGACGATAGATAAGGATCTATTTTCATTCTTCTACATGTTGATATCCAAGTATGCCAGCACAATTTGTTGAATATGCTTTCTTCTTTCCATATTTTTTGCTTCTTTGTCAAAAATCAGGTGTTCATAGGTGTGTGGATTAATATCTGGGTCTTCAATTCAGTTCCATTGGTCCTCCTGTTTATTCTTATACTAATACCAGTCTGGTTTCAGTACTGTGGCTCTGTAATAGAGCTTGAAGTCAGGGATTGTGATGCCTCCAGAAGTTCCTTTATTGTATAGGATTGTTTCGGCTATCCTGGTTTTTGTTTGTTTGTTTTCTATATGAAGTTGAGTATTATTCTTTCAAGGTCTATGAAGAATTTGGAGCAAGAGCTCTTAAGCACTGATCGTCTCCCTCCTCCAGTATCTTTTAAAATAAATCTATCCATATTTTAATTCATTTAATTATTTTCAGAGGTCCTCTGTGTGTTCTGTATGTGGGTCCATTGTGGATACAAGCTCTGTGTGTTCTGTACATGTATCCTCTTGTGGATACAAGTTCTGTGTATTCAGCATGTGTGTCCTCTTGTGAGTACAAGCTCTGTGTGTTCTCTATGTGTGTCCTCTTGC
Organism: Alexandromys fortis; assembly: GCF_014885135.2. NCBI lineage: Eukaryota > Metazoa > Chordata > Mammalia > Rodentia > Cricetidae > Alexandromys > Alexandromys fortis. The sequence continues at coordinate 4,136,658 of NW_026068007.1, forward strand.
GGATACAAGATTTGCAAATGCTTTTCCTATTGGCAGCTTGTCTCATTCTCTTCACTCTGTCTTTCAGAGAACAGGCCAGGTCAATTTTTGTTTTCTAGCATACTGTTGGTATCATATTTTAAAATCTTAAACTCGAGGTCGTCACATACTATGCCTTTCTTGAGCTTTTATAGTCTTAGGTTTCACATCTGATCCATTTTGATTAGATTTCATGGTGTTGAATTTTTAAACACCAACAGCAGACTAGAGCAGGTGCGTGTGCATTGACTCAGAGACTGATCTGTCTCTGGGGCTTTTCTGACTTCTCTCTTCACCACACCCAGCTCCAGAGGAGGCAGGAGAGGGGCTGGGGATGGAAGAGGATGTCAATCCTCTACTTGGTCTTAGTAACAAATAAATAATAAATAATTTGTAAATAATAAATCACCTCTATCCACAACTCTACATCACATCGGATTCTACGTGGACTCAGGGTAGTCATTGCCGCATCTGGTTTTGCAAAGTACTAGGTGCCCTAAGGCAGTGGCTCCCAACCTATAGGTCACAACCCCCTTGGCAAAACTCTATCTTGTAAAAAAAAATATTTGTACTGCAATTCCTAACAGTAGCAAAATTACAGTTAGGAAGTAGCAACGAAAATAATTTTATGGTTGGTTAGGGGAGAGGGTCACCAAAACATGAGGAACTGTATTGAAGGGTCGCAGCAGCAGGGAGGTTGAGAACCCCTGTCCTGGGGTCTGCTGCCGTGAGAAAAGCAAAAATGGGCTTAGGAGGGGTTTCTGCTTTACTGAGGGAGGGAAATCTGGGACAATCTAAGTTCTGCAGCCCTCAAGCCCTGCCTCCTGAACCCCCAGCAAAGGGAAGAGCTGAGAATCAGCAGCAGGATTTGGAAAAAGCTCGCAGCCTGAGGTTTGCCAGAGCTGAGCACTTTGGACAATAAGCAATCATTCGTAGTATTCTCTCTGGGGACTGGATGGCCCTGGCTTGTGCTCCTGTGACAATCATTAAAGCTTCTGAGGTACGAACTCCACAGAGAGAATTCCCATCCAGACCCTCAAATGCTAACCCAGCCAACTCTGAGTGAGATTAAGTGCACATACTATCATTTACAGTTAACTGGATTTGAGTAAAGGTAATCGAGCCATGTAAAAGAACATAGAACAAAAGACATGGGTTAATTTAAGTTATTAAGAGCTAGCTACAAGCAAACCTAAACTCTTGGCCCATCCTTATAATTAATAAGTCTCTATGTGGTTATTGGTGAGCTGACTGGTGGACAGAAAAACTTGCCTATAGGCATCCTCCTGCCTCTGCTTCTGCCTCCCAAGTGCTGGGATTAAAGGTGTGCGCCACTGAGTCTGGCTCACTTAATTGTCTTTAAAGGAAGAAAACGTTTATAAAATCATAGCTGACACTCTGCAAGCTACGTCTCTGTGCTTCCATCTCCTCCCCTGGAACTCGCAGCAGGCCTCCCGAGTGACAGTGATTGATGGTAAATGACTGACAGGGAACCGCAGGTGACGGGTAGGATGGCCACCGTGTGGTGCACGTTAGCTTTGCCCTCACCTAGACGGCTTTGTGAAGGGAAGTCTATCCATTCAGGAACACAGCTGAGGTTGCAAATGAGAAATGTCCTGGATAACTAGATAAAACGGATGGAGCGTTGCTTTACAGAGCCCCCAAGAAATGAAAAGGCTCTGGGGGTCACAAGCTTCCTCTGTGACTTGAGCAATTACTTTGGGTCTCCTGAATGGGAGTCTCCATGGGACCTCAGAGTTGCCTTCCACTCCAACATGACATGAAAGTTCTAAGTCACACAGTCCCTTTGAGGCCCAAAGAATGACCCCTGGGTTACTCAGAGCTCCCTCAACACGCCATGAACCCCCTTGCCTCATGAACCAGCCCAGCTTCCCAGGGCACCATCGGGCACTCAGCAGTAGAGGGGCAGTGCCCTAAAAGGAAGGAAGAAGCCAGAGTATAGGCCACAGAGAACAACATCTCTGGGGGTCTCTTCAAGGGGCTCCTAAATGGGTCACAAGAGCCCCACCCTAAATTGAGGGCAAGTCCCAGGAATCAGGTCTCTAGTGAGAGAAACGTGGAACCCCTTGGCACCAAAGCTCCGAAATCACTCTGGTAAACAAGTAAACGAAAAGCTCGCAGGGCTCCAGGCAGAGCGTGGCCAGTATCAGAGTTCTACAATACCAAAAATTACTGTATTTGCAACAAAGAGATCATGAAGGATTATTTTGAAAACAACTCCCTCCGTGAAGAATTGTGTTGGGATTTTGATGGGGATTGCATTGAATCTATAGATTGCTTTTGGTAGGATTGCCATTTTTACTATGTTGATCCACAAGGATGACCCCAGCTAAAACCCTAAGCAATAGAGGAGAGGGTGCCAGAACTGGCCTTGCCCTGTAGTCAGACTGATGATTATCTTAAATATCACCATAGAACCTTCATCCAGCAACTGACGGAAACAGAGGCAGAGATCCACATTGGAGCACTGGACTGAGCTTCCAGGGTGCAGCTGAAGAGTGGAAGAAATAAGAATGTGAGCAAAGAGGTCAAGACCATAATGGGTTCACTCACTGAAACACTCTACCTGAGCTAGTGGGAACTCACCAACTCCAGCTGGACAAGGAAGGGACAAGCATAGGTCCAAACTAGTCCCTCTGAATGTGGTTGACAGTTGTGTGGCTGGGGCAGACTGAGGGGCCACTGGCAGTGGCACTGGGATTTATCTCTACTGCATGTACTGGCTTTTTGGGATCCTAGTCTCTAATCAGAACTCTTCCCCAGGATTTTGTCAAAGCTGCCTCATTCTTTATCTGAGAGGACATGTGCTCGAGCCTGCCTGCAGAATGGTTCTCACTGTGTAAAGAAAAGCTTAGTAAGAAACAACTAAAAAAAGAAATCAAAGAAGCAGATCCAAAAGGGAACGGGCAAGAGACACCTGGCGGAGCTTGCAGCCTCAAATGCTGCCTCCACTTCTGGCCTTCTGCCATTTGGTTTTGGAGGCTGCCAGAGAACGTTGCTTAATACAGCATTACTGCCCAGGTGTGGGTATCACTTGCCCATTGGGAAGTGGGTGACTCCCTGTGTGTTTGCTCAAGTCCCTTGACTTTTGCCCTCTAGTATCTTACAGCAGGAGTGGGCTGGGGCCACCTGGGACCACCCCTGACCTCAAACATAAGCCTGAATCAGTAGCACCTGCTCTGGATGTCCATGGAGGTTTTTGTTTGCTTTGCTAAAAGGTGTGTGTGTGTGCGCGCGCGCACGCGTGTGATGGGCACTGTTTTGCTGTGAGCTCACTCTGGATTCTGGGTGTGAGAATGTTCTCCTCGTTCTTGTCTTCTTTCTAGAGTTTCCTAGAGGGTGCCCTGTGCTGTACACAGGGCCCTGGACTTAGAGGAATCTATGTGCTTGGCTTAATGCTATGTTGTCAGCATTTTGAAATTCATGGTCCTTTAGAACAAGAGACCCTATATTTTTATTGTGCACAAGACCCCACAAATTACATACCTGATGCTGGCTCCTTGCAGCCCCTTGTGGTGGGATTTGTGATGCCAGTGAACTCTCCAACTCCCTAAATCCCCTGCCCTCTTCTGGTATCTTCCTTATTCTTCAACATACTTTCCCCTCCCTAAGATCTCCTTTCCTTCCACCCCCATAGGAGACTTTTCTCCCGGAGGACGCCAGTCCTTGTGACCTCATCCAAACCACCCATGGCAGACAACAGCTGTTTTACTGTGCTCCATCTGACTTTACATCAAACCAGAGCTGGGATTCACTTTATTTAGAACAAAGCCAAAAGCAGCAGCTTTCCTTTTTTCTCCTACTCAACACTTAAATTCTGTGATTTGACCTCAAATCTCCCTCCAGATGGAGCCTCCAGGGGAAAGTGCAGCCTGGGCCTCTCTGTAGGGAGATACTGGAAACTCCCTCTGCTTTTGGGCTGAACAGAAAAAGCCAAGCACCGGAGACTCTGCCGTGGATCTCGAATGGAGATCGGGGTCCAGCAAACTGATGGGCAGCCTGTGGTCGTGGGAACCGCCTGCCCCTCAACTGGTGAAGGCATCTGCTTGTGTGGTTCTAGCTACTCCTGGGGAAAAGGTGGGCTCTGGCCCTCACATCTTCCCCCAAGGGAGGGAGAACACTGGATGGCAACTGTCAAAGCTGGACATTATCCAAGACTTCTCGCCCATCCTGTTCAACTTGAATTTAAAAAAAAAAAAAAAAAAAGAAGTGGAGGAGAGAGGAGCTGACCAGAGAAACGAATGTACAGTTGACAGTAGAGTCCAGGTGTGGCGAAGGAGTTTATTTCTGGAGCGTGATAACAGCTATGCAATTAGGGACGGTCCTTGTGTGCGTCTCACCTGTGTATTTGTGTCGCAAAGACATACTAAGACTTCGGAAAATTTCCAAATACTTGTGTTGGGGTTCCCCCCACACACACTTTTTTCTCCCCTTGTACCTGTTTTAACCACAGTCAACCAAACAAAATAGCTTTACAGTCTACTAAAACTCAGAAGTTGTCCTCAGAGGAAGCAGGTAAATATTTCCAACTGTAAATTTGCATTGATAAGCAGCAGGAAACAGGGCCCGGGAACCGAACAGCGGCTCTAACACTGGTGAACCTGTCTTGTGGAAAGGAAATACACATGCGCACACATGCGCGCGCGCACACACACACACACGGAGAAAAAGTCTAGATGACCTAGAAAGAGTAGACCCTCTTCAGGACAAGGGCCTCAAAAGTCAAAAGTATCACTTGAGAGCAGAGTCAGCTTTGAAAAGGGGCGAGGAACAGATCTACAAGAAGCCATGCTAAGAATGTGGTTTTAATAGAGGGAGACCTTGCAGGAAGCCGCATGGCTGCCCTGGTACCAAGGAGTCGTGTTTACCATAAACCCCGCAACAGCATTCTCCATGAGGCGTATCTTTGCTGTGCCCACAACAAGGCGACCTCTTTAAAAAGTGGCAATTCCCCAGTGCACCAACCACACTGCAGGGACTCGGAAGCATTGGCAGACATATTCCATTGGCAGGCTCTTCCTAATCTCCCTGGCAAGCTGAAATAGCATGAACAACCTGGCAGGCTACCCTTGTAACCGGAATATGTGGGTGCTGCCTAGAGAGGCCGGGATCCCTAAGAATGCTGGGTCCATGCCCCGCATCGCTGTCTCCTCTCGTGTCCCCTGCAAATGGATGAGTTTCGTCTCCCCGAAACTCAGAGCCAGAGTTGTGTAGAAGACGCAGCCAAATAAAAGTTACGATAACCTCCACCAGAACCCAACTCTGTGCCACTACTGCTGGAGGCTGCTGTGTTGTTGGAGTGGCAGGTAGACTGAACTCTTAATTCCGAAATATGTGATTTACAAGTTTGCTTTGTAGATTCACCACAATGGAAGGCTGACTTAAAAAAAACGAGCCGTGTGTGGTGGCGCACGCCTTTGATCCCAGCACTCAGGAGGCAGAGTCTGATAGACAAAGTGAGTTCTTAGACAACCAGGGCTATGCAGAGAAGCCCTATCTTGAAAAACAAGCAAACGAAACAGTCTGATTCTTGAGCAAGGCTGTGTGTGTGTGTGTGTGTGTGTGTGTGTTATTGCATGTACAAATGGCGCAAAAGACAGGTGAAAAGACCCTTAGAATCAAGTACTGTTGGGACACTCACAACACCTCACAGCCCCCACAGTAAAAATGTACAGAAGCCTGGGTTCCCTTATGAGTGAGCTTACCAATGGTGGTATGAAAACCCCAGGCATCAACCCCTTCCTTCCCATATCACATGAATACATTTTTAAACATTATTTGATACCACAAAAGTCACGATTGTCTATGAGTCTTTTTCAAACTTTCAACCAGGACCCACATTCTCATGGCTTCCTAGAGTCTTAAACACACACACACACAGACACACACGCTCTTACACAGCAAGAGTTTGGATCAAACTCAGCTCGATTAACTGGGCGTCCTTTTTGATTTGCGGTGATGGCCCACTGAAACATTTCGTGGTTGGCACTCAGAGCCAGACACGGATGTGTTCTGAACATATCAGAAATCGTCTGTCCACTCAGCAGGCCCAGGGAGCAACACCGAGATCCCCATGGGTATCCACCACCGAGGATGAGAAGGAAGTCTCCTGCTGACGGGGTCCAAAAACAGTGACTTAGATCCAGGTTGGCAACCGTCTTGTATCCCACAATTCAAGTTGCAAGTCAAGACTCTTTGCAGTGTTGTGAACCTGTCCCTTAAGGGTCCCCCAACCTCTCACCAGGCCCTTGGGATCTCTGCCGGAGGGTGAGCAGAGCCAGATCGGAGAGGGCAGAATCCGAGGCCATCCCCCGATCCTCTTGATCAGCTGGGAAGACACTGCAGAAAGCAGTGCGTGCTCCCCCACCATTGACTGCTGGCTGCGCGGATCCCGAAGGTTCTCTAAAGGTGTCCTCACCCCAAGCAGACTCGGCCCAGGCCGAGTGACCCAGATAAAGGTAGGAGCTGGGCAAGAGGGTCCATGGATCTTCCAGAGGTCTGCGCTGGGGAGGCAAATCACTGTGCATGTCCCTGGAAAGGCGTCGATCTGGCGGTTGGACCTGAGGGCAGTTTGGGGACCCAGAATCACCCGAGGAGAGCGCTCTGTTCGGAGTCCGGAGGCATGGCAGACCCGGCGACCTTGGTGTGGCAGTGCTGCCTGCGCGAGGAGTTGTCAAGGCCCAGGACGTGGGCATCCAGTCGGGCTCAAGCGTCCTGGACGCGACGCCGCCGCTAGTCGGGGTTTCGCTGAAGGTCAGCCGCGAGAGGCTCCTGCTCAGGGAGGCCAGGGTCGCGGGCTGCGGTGGCGGTGGGAGGCTGTGTGCACTGGGCTCCCGGAGAAGCGGCCTGGCTGCAGCGGGGCTGCTCCGGACGCTCAGTGGCCGCTGCTCCTCGGCGCCACCGCCCGGCCAAGTCCGCGTCTTGGCGCGGAGTTCGTCGGCCACAGGCAGTTGCGCGTGGTGTGGCCTCTCCGGATGGTAGAATCTGCACTTGACCCCATAGGTGCATTTCTTGCCTAGAAGGGATGCAGGGTAGAGAGGGCGCGAGATGAGACCTGGGATGAGCAGAGGCTTCCAATACCTGGCCAAATACCCTTCCCCAGGCCGCTGCCTCCCCTGCCTTCCGCTCCGTGAAAAGACCACAGATTTGGAAGGTGACCCAGGTGGCAAGGGTTCTAGGATGGATAGGAGAGCGTGCTCAGAGTTCCAGAACCCCCAAGGCCAGCAGAGTAAGTCTCCATCCAGGCACTTCCTTTAAGCAGAGTCTGAAGCCAAAAGAGTCAGGTCACCCTCAGTCTCCTCTGCCCCAGAGACAAGGCTGACCTTCGTGATGGAGCCCGCAATAGAGATGCTGATGGTACAAGATCATGTCTCCAGCAATGCCTGTTTTCACTAATGGCCACATCCAACCCTGCCTAACCATTGCCTTCTCTCTATACCTGTTCTAACCGGGGTGAACAAACGACCAAATAATTGACCATTTAAAACCCAACACTTCACAGAGTGAACCTTGACACTCTGGGCCAGCCTGAAGGACAGTTGCGTTAATTCTAACGAGAAGTGATTTCGAATGTCACCCGCGTCTTAATGAACTTCTTTAAGCACAAAGGCCAGGAGCCTTAAAATAACTTAACAAAGCAAGTTAATCAAAGAACTAGGTAGACCGCTAGGATGAAACCCTCAACTCTGGACCGATAGCATGGACCAAGTTGGTGAGGTTGGAGGTGGAGGGGGCAGGATGGGAAGGGCTGAGAACAAGAGCTGGGGCACGCATGGTCTGCCCCTCCCCCTGCAAGTGTGGCTCTACCTCCAGCCTTCATGGCTATCCGTTCATCCTTAGAGCTGTTGGCAAGCTACCATCCAGAAATGCTAGGCTTCTCACCAGGGGCAGGTAACTGGTTGAAGGCAGAGCTTGCTTGGGCAGGAACCCAAGTTGCTGTCCTCCAGGCTAGGGCTTCCCACTGTACCCCTATGCAATCTGTACCAATTCCAAGACAAACACACAACGCCTGGCTGCTACCCACCATAGGGACAGTGCTGCCAGGATGGCTCTGGGGGCCTTGGCTTCTTGCTTAGGAAATTGCTCAGGGTTGGTCCACGACGGCCCAGGGGGTCATCAGGAGGCATGAACCTGAAAAATAACCGTAGAGCGGTCACTTCAAGAGTGAATGGGACTTCCTGACCACTGGAACCTATGTGGGGGCTCCGGAGAGGAGGCCTTAGCCTTCCAGAGAATACCAGATGGTGTGGACCATGTCCTCAAAAAGATTCACGTACCACAGCAACAACCCTCCCTTCACACCAGCCCTCCCAGTGTGGTACTGGCAGCAGGTTCAGAATCACCTCAGAGCTCCTTACATAAATGCAGTCCGAAGCTTTGCACTGCCCCGTTAGGGAGAATTGGAGTGTGTGTTGCCGTTGTTGTGTTTTAGGAATCTAAATATTAACAACTTCCTAGGTGTTTTTTATGCAGGATGAGAAAAGCTTAACCGCTAGGACTTCCCACCTCACAAAAGCCTAACAAAGTTCATTCCTAAACAGACAGTTCCCAGGAGGCTTGGGAACTGTGTGGACACCTTGGAGGCTTAGGTCTTGTGATGTTCATCTGAACTGTCAGTTTGATGATAATAACCCGGGGGATGGCCCCTGGGCATGCCTGTGAGAGGGTATCTCTATCAGGCTAAATGAGGTGGGAAGATGTACCCCTTGTAGGCAGCGCCATTCCCTAAGCTGGGATCCTCGACTGTATAAAGAGAGGACAAGGTGGACTGAGCCTATGCAGTCACGGCTCTGCTCCTCGACTGCAGAAGCTGCCTCAGGTTCCTGCCGCTGTGACTTGCTCACTATGAAGGGTTGTAACCCAGGAATCAAAATATGCCCGTAAGTTGTTTTTATCAGGCAGGGTATTTTATCAAAGCAACAGACCAAGAAACCCCTTCCACCCACTCGCCTTACACCAGGCCTCTCAACTCTGGCATATGCAAATGAAGGGTCCATATTGACCATCTAAAACACCAGCAGGTAAGCCGAATGAGGCACAGACCTCTGCACACAGCACCTCTGCCAGGCTCAGCCCTGCCCTTTGCAAATTCTGGATATGAAGGAACCTCTGTGCTTGGCCTCAGCTTCTGGGGTTGTCCTGCCTCGGCACACATGGTCCTCTGATGCCCGTCTGGCTCCTGCCTGCTCCTCCTCTCTGGCAAAGAGCCTCATCACAGAAGTGGATGGGTGTTCCAGATGTTTGGGGCAGAAAAAGAAATGCGGCAAAAGCTGGGCATTAGTCACTGTAACCCCACTCTCGGGGAGGCTGAAGCAGGAGGATCTCAAGTTCAAGCCAGCCTGAGTAACTTAGTGAGACCCTAACTCAATCAAATTTACAAAAGGGGGACCTTTGATAGGGTACTTGCCAAGTATATGCACAAAGCCTTGGGTCCAGCACCACAAAAACAAAATGCTTCTGAAAGTAAGTAAATAAAAACCAAAAATCCTTCCATTTACTAAGATCCTGTATTTCCTATCAATCTTTTTGTTCCTAGGAGCCCCTTTCCATTCATACAAAAGTTCTAGGGGAGGGTTAAAAAGGGAGAAGGTCTGTCTTTGCCATCGCTATCGCCCACAAGTTGAGCGAGTCCCACCCTGCAGAGAGCTGAGTGATCCCTGACCCAGTGCGGACTCCAGGGCTCAGCTCCAGCCACACAGCTGGCTTCTTCTCAGAGTTGGGATCTGGCCAAGAATCTGAGGAGCTGCCCACTGCAGTTATTAAAAGTTCTCAAAGGCATTACCTCCCCCCCCCCTCTCTTGGGAGCAAAGAGTTGTGCCAAGAGGGCCCTGTGGACATACCCAGGGCACTGAGGCAAGCGCCCTCACTCACAGGCAGTCAGGCCCTGCCTTCTGACCTGACCCTCCACCCCCTTAGCAGAGAGGGCCAAGCATTAGAAGGACTTGGCCAGGGCCTCTGGTTGTCACCGGGCCAGAGGCAGCCATGACCTGTCAACCCACAGCGAGGATTTCTAGCTTGACAGATTCATCTAGACCAAAGCTGAACAGAGGAAACCCATGAGATGGGAAAGACCGTGGGGGTTACTGCAGGGCAGTTGTTGAAGCATCTGTCCTGAGACTCAAAAGGGCATCTCTTCTTGGGTTCAGGATCAGGTGGCAGTGCAGGGTGGAGGCATGTCCAGACCTGTCCCCTGGAATAACTGCAACTCCTTTTAGGATACAGTTTTCTGTAATCATCACACCACTTCAGCAGGGCCTCTGAGGAAACCACTGTGCATGGTCCAAAGCCTTAGCTCTTCCCCTGCCCTGCACCACCTCTCTCGGCCTTTGGGGTCAGCCTCTGCCCTTTGCCTGGCCCATAGTGATGCGTTCATTCCTTCATGGACTCCTCCACCTCCGTGTCAGTAGTAAGTGTGTGTCTCCCATGTGCCAAGCATGCTGGGAACATGGCAACTCGGTGGGCAATCTGGGTTATTATGGAGTCAGAGAGTTTGCTCAAACCACGTGCCAGAAAGCCAGTCAGAGGTCCCAGAGCAAGAGTTGATGGACTGTCGCCTAGGAGAGCTGGGGCTGTAGTCCAGATGGTAGAATCTACGTGTAGGATAGAAGCCCTGCATTGGTTCGATCCTCAGCATGGAATAAACTGGGCATGGTGCCTACGTCTGTAATTGTGATACTCGGAAGATGGAGGCAGGAGGACCAGAAGTTCAAGGTGATCCTTCACTACTTGAGTTTGAAGCCAGCCTGGGATGTAGAAGAGTGTCTCGATCAGTATTCTTTAAAGTTTATTTGTATTATTTTTAATCATGTGTAGGTATATATGTCTGCATGTAAGTCTATATATGCGAGTGTAGGTGCGTTTGGAAGCCAGGATACTGGGTTCCCTGGAGCCCGAGTTATAGACGGTTGTGAGCTGTTCGAGATGGGTGCTAGGAACTGAACTCTAGTCTACTGGAAAAGCAGCAAGTGTTCTTAACCCCTGAGTCATCTTCCCAGCCCCAGTCAGCATTTTTAAAAAGACAAAAACTTAAAAGGAAATACAAAATGTTGAAATCCCCCTTCCATGATAGCTTTTTTCTAATTTCAATTTTTAGATTTATTTTTGTTTTATGTATATGGGTGTTTTGTCTCTCTATCTATCTGTGTGTGAGTGTGTGTATGTGTGTGTGTGTGTGTGTGTGTGCCACATGTATGCCTGGTACCTATGGGATCCAAAAATGGGCATCAGATCCCCTAGAACTGCAGTTATGGATGTCTGCGAGCCACCACGTCGGTGCTGGGATTCAAACCTGGGTTCTCTGTGAGAGCTGCAGTGCCCTTGACCACTGAGTTGTTTCCTCAGCCCCGCCTTTCATGATGACTATCTTATGGATTTTACTTGGACAGAAAATGGAGTTTGTGGTGTGCTGAACACACTGGCCCACCTGCTGGACAGCCTCGCAGGGAGTCAGTTCAGTCACAGAATAGAGGGGATATGAGGGACAGAGATGGCCCCTGGCCTGAAGGGGCCTGGTTCCGGCAAGCAGGCTTCAATCCCTTACCTGTCGTTCACAAAGGAGAACATGAGCAGTCGCTGCTCGATGAACCATTTCCACTCCGGGTTTTCGCTCTGCAGGTCCCGGTAGTTGTCGTTGGAGACGATGATGCCATCCTTCTCGTAGGCCACCTTCACAATGTAGCGGTCGTCGTAGCACACGACTCGCTTGCCGTTGACCTTGCGGGACGGGGTGTACACCAACACAGCTTGCCGCTCCAGCTCTTCCAGCACGTGCTGCTCTGAGGCCACAGGTGGAGACTTGAGTCGGGGCTCTATAGAAGGGCGCGCTTCCCAACCCAGGAACGCCCCCAAAGCATCTGCCTCCGTACCGGCTGCAGACAATCAGACCTGGGCAGGTTTGAAGGGACTATTACCGTCTAGTCAGTTTTATCCTATAAAGTCTAGGACAGGTCTCAACTTCACAATCCTCCCCTTTCTGCCTCCTGAGTGTTGGGATTATCGCCTGCACCACCAAGGCTCTTTAATGCCTATAATCCCGGCATTGGGAAGTAGAAGCAGAGGGGCAAGGAGTGCGGGGTTACATGAGCCCCTGCCTCAAACAACACAGTTGGGCAAAAGTGCATAGTACACCTAAACTACTTGCCGAACTCGGTGAACTTCGAGAATGAGGTGCGCCATGCCTGGAAAGTCCCTGCTGCCCATCCCAGTCCAAAAGCCTCACCTCACTTCCCCTTGAGATAATGTGTCATAAAACAGTGTTGACCGTCTCCTTGCTTTTATTTTCACAAGTACACAGAGGAGGATCATTTTCAGAGAGGCTCTGCCTCGGACTTTACCCAACGAACTGTCCCTACCCACACTCATTTACCAGTTTCTTTGCCCGGTTACCGTATGGTGACATAGTCTGGCTGTGCCCACGTTGGCTACTGTCACCAAGTGAGTCTCTGGCATGTACATCCGGGGAACACCCTGGGAGATAGCTCTCTAAAATATTTTGGGGCTTGCCAGGTATAACATAGTCCCTTGGAGGGGTTTATTTTGCATTTATTTCTGGTTATTAAAGGAATTGAGCATCTTTGCCTATTCTTACTGCCCATTTACAGTTTTCTTCTATAAAAGGTTTATTTGTGGTCCTGGAGAAATGGCTCAGAGGTTAAGAGCCCTGGCTGCTCTCCCAGAGGACCCTCGTTCAATCCCAGCACCCGCATGGCAGCTCACAGCTGTCTTTAACGCTAGTTCCAGAGGATCTGACACACTCACACAGACATACATATGTGCATACTTTAAAATAAATCTTTAAGAAAGGCTTATTTATGAAATAGCTCATCTTTCTGTAGGTTCTTGTCCTTGCTTCATTCATTTGGAGATGAACCCCTTCAGCAGCAAAATGTAAGAGATAGGGCTGAGGATGTGACCGGTCTGGCCAAGTGTCTCCCTGTGATACAAGAAGCCTGGGGTTCAGCCCCATCACCCCATAAAATAGGCCTGCAATGCCTGCCCTTAGCCCTGGAAGGAGAAGCAGGCAGGTCAGACGTTTAAGAAGGTAGATCCTGCTACAGTCCAGACTCTTCCCTCTGTTCTCTCAGTTCTGTTTTTGTTTGTTTGCTTGTTTGGCTGGTTGGTTAGTTGGTTTTTGGGTTTTGTTGTTGTTGTTGTTGTTGTTTTGTTTTGTTTCGTTTTGTTTTTGTGGCACTGCTATCTGCTTCTGAGCCAAAGCTCCCAACGTGCCCAATTTTATTCATTACTCTGCACAGGACTGACTGTCCCTTTGTGGTTTATTTTATTTTTGTTTTGTTTTGTTTTTTGAGACAAGGTTTCTCTGTGACTTTGGAGCCTGTCCTGGAACTAGCTCTTGTAGACCAGGCTGGCCTCGAACTCACAGAGATCCGCCTGCCTCTGCCTCCCGAGTGCTGGGATTAAAGGCATGCGCCACCACCGCCTGGCTGTGGTTTATTTTAAAATCCTAAGCCAAGTATGTTGGCACACACAGCACTGGGAGACTGAGGCAGGAGAATCACCATGGTTTTAGGCTATAAAGTGAGTTCCTGGCCAGCTAGGGCCATATAGCAGGACTCTGTCATTACAGATAAATATATAGAGGTCAGAGGACAACCCTTGAAGACGGAAATCAGAGAAAACCGTACTGACTCTACAGTGTGGAGGGAGTCGCAGCCCAGCAAATGCCTGGAAGACCAAGCAGAGGTGGAAACAGCTCTCCCTGGAGGCAGCAAAATGTTCCAGGCAGAGGCAAAGAGCTATTGCTGGGCCCGGGCCTCTTCTCATCCCACCGCTGTCTCTGAGAAAAAGAGGAAGGCATGGCTAGCCAGGAGAACGGCCCCAATGTGCTGTTCTCTGGGAAGAAAGCCCTCGTTGTCCTCCCGTTGGAGTGTGTGGGCCCAGCGGCCTTACTTCCTGTCTGCTTCAAGATGTGGGAGGAAAACTGAATGAATGCCCGGGAAAAACCCTCGTTCTAGGAGAGAAACCCGCGGCACTTAAATTGGCGTTTGTCTGATCAGACTGACTCTGGTGAGAGGCTCAGTGGATAAAGACGCTCGCAGCTAAGCCTGGCATGAGTGCATGCGTGTATACGTGCACTCGTGTGTGTGTGTGTGTGTGTGTGTGTGTGTGTGTGTTGTTGTTGTTGTTGTAAACAACAACAACTGTTTATCTCCCTCACAGCGTCTGACTAGACTAATTGTAGCTTAGAATATCAACTATGTTAAGAATGAAAATGGGGCTGGAGCCATTTCACCTGGTCACTCTCGGGAGCCCCCCCACCTCCATTCCCTAGAGACTCTTCTCCTGGTGCAGACCCAGGGTCCCATCAGGTCTTTCTCACTGACCCTCTCAGCCTTCCCTTCCAGCTCCTCTCCACTCCTCTGTGTCAGTACCAACACAGAGAAACATTTTGTACCAGGGACCCCCAGTGGCACACGGGGCTGGAATGCAAGTGGGCAGTTTTCACTGTCCTTCCTGTCCTCCACTATGGTCTCTCCGGAATCACTACTGATTCTGTAGTCGCCTGGAGACAGGAGTCCCTCTTCCCACACCTTCACTGCCTGGGAACTCCACCTCTTGATGTGCGCCTCAGTGGCTCTGGCTCTGACTTTTCAGTGGAGATTCTGAAAGCCAGAAAGACCTGGGCAGCTGTTCTGCAAACTCTACGAGACCACAGACGGCCTCCTAGACCACTATACTCTGCAAAATTATCAATCACAATTGACTAAGAAAGAAAAACATTTTAAGATTACATACAATTTAAAGCAATTTCTATCTACCAATCTAGATCTATAGAAGAAAAAAAAAGTTCACTCAAAGAGAAGGTTGTCCATACCCAAGAAGATACAAGGAATAAATAATACCAAAAATGCTAATAAAAGGGGAGGAAACACACAATAACAACAATAAAATAAAAAGAACTAATAAGCATTGCTCATTGATACCTCTCAATATTAATGGGCTCAATTCACCAATACAAGCAGATTAGAAAAAACAAGATCCATATTTCTGCTATATCTAAGAAACATCAAGGATAGCCATTATCCCTGGGAAAAAGGATGGGAAAAGGTATTCTAAGCAAATGGACCCAAGAAGCTAGCTGGTGCAGTCATTTTAATATCTGACAAAATAAAATTCAAACCAAAAATTACCAGAATAGATAAGCAGGATACTACATATTCGTTAAAGGAAAATCTATCAAGAGGAAATTGCTATTCTAAACATTTAGTCATTAAACTCAGGGCTCCCAAGTTTATAAAAGAAAGACTACTATAGCTCCAATCACAGATTGACCCTCACAGTGATGGTGAGTAGCTTCAATACCCTACACTTGACAACAGATAGGCCATCCTAATAAAACTAAAGTGTTAAATAGTATCACAAATAAATAAACCTAGAAGATATCTACAGAACATTTCACCGGAACACTAAGGAATGTATTTTCTTTTCATCACTCATAAAATGTTCTCCAAAATTAGTCATATACTAGAACACAAAGAAAGTCTCATCAGATACAAGAAAACTGAAATAACACCCTATATCTTATCTGACCACTACAGATTGAAATTGGACATCAAAAAAACAGAAATAGCAGAAAGTACACAAACTCATGGAAACTGAGTAACTTACTCCTGTGAAAACTGGGTCAAGACAGAAATTGAATGAAAATGAAAACACAGCCCACCCAAACCTATGGGACACAATGAAAGCAGTTCCAGAAGGCAAGTTCATAGACTAAGTTCCTACATAAAACAAAATAAAAGAAGCTGGGCGGTGGTGGTGAACGCCTTTAATCCCAGCTCTCGGGAGGCAAAGACAGGCAGATCTCTGTGAGTTCGAGGCCAGCCTGGTCTACAAGAGCTAGTTCCAGGACAGCTAGGACTGTTACTCAAAGGAAACCTGTCTCAAAAAGAAAGAAAGAAAGAGAAAGAAAGAAAGAAAGAAAGAGAGAGAGAGAGAGAGAGAGAGAGAGAGAGAGAGAGAGAGGAAGGAAGGAAGGAAGGAAGGAAGGAAGGAAGGAAGGAAGGAAGGAAAGAAGGAAGGAAGGAAAAACAAAAACAAAAATCAAACAAACAAACAAAAAACCTGGAGATACCTCATATTAGTAACTTAGTGGCACACCTGAAAGCTCTAGAACAACCAGAAAAAAATAATACACAAAAAGAATAAATGACAAGAAATAAACCTGGGACTGAAATCAATGAAGTAGAAACAAACCACAAAAATACAAAGAATCAATGAAATGGAGACCTGATTCTTTGAGAAAATCAACCATATTGACAAACTCTGAGTCAAACTAACTAAAAGCCACAGAGAGAAGACCCAAATTAATAAAGGTAGAGATGGAAGTGGAGACGTTGCACAGACACAAAAGCAATTCATGTAAGGATGTGCTTTAAAAACCTGTACTCCACCAGGCTGGAAAACCAGAGAGAAATGGATGGATTTCTTGGTATACATTGCCTATCAAAGGTAAATCAAGATCCAACATGCAATTTAAACACACCCACTAGTCAAGTGAAATAGAAACAGCATTTTAAAGTCTCCAAACTTAAAAAAAAAAAAAGCCCAGGGCTAAATGGACACAGCACAGAACTATTTCAGACCTTCAAAGAATAATTAACACTAATACTCCTCAAATTATTCTGCAAAATAGAAACAGAATGGTCATTGCCTAGTTGTTTCTATGAAACAAACTCAAAGCGTTTTCACTAAAATCAGGAATAAGAAAAGGGAGTCCACCTTCTCCATGCCTATTCAGTATAGTATCTGAAGTCCTAGCTAGAGCAATAACAAACCGGAAGGAGATCAGTGGGATGCACATAGGAAAGGAAGAAATTAAAGTATCTTTGTTTGCAGGTGATACGATTTTGTACAAAAATGACCATAAAAATCCCACCAGGAAATTTTCTACAGTTGTTAAACATCTTTAGCAAAGTAGCAGGTTACAAAATTAGCAAAAGAAGTCATTAGTCTTCCTGTATACAAATGACAGACAAATAAAGAAATCAGGGAAACAATAGCCTTTTATAACAGCCTCAAAAAAAATCTTGGGGTAACTAGCTGAACAAGTAAAAAAAAATGTATAATAAAAACGTTTAGATGTTTAAGAAAGAAATTAAAGAAAACATAGAAAGATCTCATGTTTATGGATCAGTAGGATTAATAGTGTAAAAAATGATCATCAAAATCTCAAGACAATTCTTCATGGAAATTAAAAGGATAAGTTTGGAAACACAAAAACCCCAGGGGTAGCTTAAACAACCCTGAATAATAAAAAAAAAAAAAAAAACTGCTAGAGAGACATCACTATCCCCAATCTCAAATTGTACTACAGAGCTATTGTAATAAAATAAGAACAACAAAAACCATGGTATTGTCAATGAAAAGAGACACATTGATCATTGGAACAGCATTAAGGAGACAGGTAAATCCACACTCCTATGCACACTTGATTTTTGACAAAGAAGCCAGAGACATACACACTGGATGAAACTTATGGTGCTGGCCAAACTGGATGGCTGTGTGTACACGAATCCAAATAGATCCATACTTATTACTTTGCATAAAATTCAACTCCAAATGGATTGAGGACCTCAATATAAGGCCAGATACTCTGAATCTGATAGAAGAAAAAGTGGAGAATAACCTTGAATTCATTGGCATAGGAAAAGACCTTCTGAAGAGACTACCATTAGCACAGCACCAAGATCAACAATTAATAAATGGGACCTCATGAAACTGAGAATCTTTGCACAGTAAAGGACACCATCATTAGAACAAAGTGGCATCCCATCGCATAGAAAAAGATCTTTACTAAATACACATTCAGTAGAGGGTTAGTATCTAAAATATATAAAGAACTAAGAAAAAAATTGAACAACAAGAAAACAACCCAATTTAAAAATGGGGTACAGAACATCTTCTCAGAAGATGAAACTCAAATGGCTGAGAAACACTTGAAATGTTAAACATTTTCAGTCAACAGGGAAATGAAAATCGAAACCACTTTCAGATTTGATCTTACACTCTCAAGAATGGCCAGCATCAACAAAATAAATGACAGCTCATGCTGGTGAGGATGTGGGGTCAAGAGAATACTCATCCATTGCTGGTGGGAGTGTCAACTTGTACAGTCACTATGAAAATTCTTGTGGTAGTTCTTCAGGAAGATGGGAATAGATATACCTCAAAATCCAGGCATACCACTCTTGGGCGTCTACCCAAAGGACTCTACATCCTACTACAGAGACACATGCTCAACCATGTTTGTTGATGCTCTGTTCATAATAGCCAGAAATTGGAAACAGCCTATAGACCATCAGCTGACGCAGTGGTTCTCAGCCTTCCTAACACTGCGACCTCCAACCATAAAATTATTTTGTTGCTACTTCGTAGCTGCAATTTTGCTACTGATATGAATTGTGTTGTAAATATCTGATATACAAGATACCTGATATGTGGCCCCTATGAAAGGGTTGCCCGATTTCCCCCCACCTCCGAAAGGGTAGCAACCCACAGGTTGAAAACCACTGAACCGATGAAGAATAGATAAAGAAAACGTGGTACATTTACTCAATAAAATATTATTCATCTGTTAAGAAAAATAAAATTATAAAATCTGCAGGTAAATGGGAAGAGCTAGAAAAAAAATTATCCTGTGTGAGGTAACCCAGACCCAGAAAGACAAACCGTCTGTGTTTTCTCTTATATGTGGATGTTAGCTTTTAAGCTTTCGATATGCATGCTAGTAATCACCGAGGTTCTGTATCCAGTAAGGGGCTAGCAAGGAGAAGAGGACTGGCCAAGGAGGAGGAAGCAGGGTATATTTTTATGAAGACACAAAAGGGAAACTAGGAGGATTAAGTATGTGGGGGACGGGAGAGAAGGGTAAAGGAGGAATATGGAGAGCAGCAGCTAAGACGAAAGGTCACTTGAAAAACCATAGAAAAACATACTGCTGAGAAGCTTCCTAAAATACACACAGACATAAATGGAATCTAATTGGAGTCACCAAATAATAGCAATGCCCCAACTAGACATCTTATGCCACCAAGTAAAATCCCCAGTGCCGGGAGTTTTTGTTTTTATTTTGTTGAGTCATTGGCTGAAGGGCCCTTTGGAAACCCCCAAACACCGGAGGTCATCGCCAAGGCTATTGGTTCTCTCCATAAATTGATGGTGCCGCTCTCCTGCTGAAGATGCTACTTATTTGTGCCATCAAACAGGAGAGATGGGGCTGGCGCCTAACCGGAAGCTTCTCCTCTACTGACTAGCATTCATGATACTAGAAGGTATTCTTTTGTTGTTGTTGTTTTGGTTTGGTTTGGTTTTTTTGAGACAGGGTTTCTCTGTGTAGTCCTGGCTGTCCTGGAATTCGCTCTGTAGATCAGGCTGGCCTCAAACTCACCTCTGCCTCCCGGGTGTTGAGATTAAAGGTGTGTGCCACCACCGCCCGACCCTAGAAAGTATTCTTAATGTCCCCCAGCTACAAGCCCTACAACCTACACCAGTGACCTGCCTGTAAGTGGAAACAACAGAGGCACAACTTCATGGAAGTAGCCAGCCACTCTCTGATGGGATTTAAGGGCCACTCTGGGAGACACTGCCGAAGCGGAGAAGAAGCTCCAATTAGACAGACAGGTCGTGGGCCTACGGGGAAGCCTGAGACTATTCTGCTAAGGGAACACAGTGGTAAATGGCTTCCAATGAGACATTGCTGTGCTCCTAGATCGGGTCACCACGCAGGTTGCACAAGAGGATCTTCTTCTTGCAGAAGATGGGAATTAAGTCTATGCATTCACTAGCAGATTCTGAAGACAGTAGCACATTCTGAAGACAGTGAACAGAGTAGCCGATGGCATCACTTTTATATACAAGCATTCTTTGTTCTTGATATAAGTAGAGGAAGATAACTTTGAGGGGACTCAGACAGTGATGGTGAGATTGGAGTTAAGTGACCTTTCTATAGAGGCTATTTCATTTTAAGGCCCTCATACATATGTACAAATTATTCTTTGTTTCACTAAATTCTTATTTTAAATAAAAAGGATTTATATACTAAAAAAAAAAAGATGGGAATTAACAGAGACCCTCAGCTGGACCAAGAGCGGAAAGTTAGACTTCAGAGCACTCAGTCTGAAGTGGGATGTCTTCATCGAACTCCTCCCCAAGTTCCCGGGGTCGAGGCTGAAGACGTACAAAGATTCCAAGAGGAAACCTGTCTTCCAGGCACAACAGGACCGGTGCCTGTATGAACTCATGGAGACCAGACCACGGCAGCACACCCAAGACCCACAGGTTCAAGCCAGATGCTACCTGTCCCAGGACTGAGACGGGGAAGAGGACACAGGCTCCCACCCCCAGCCAGGAAGTTATCTGCCAATGATAGCAGCTGGAAGAGGAAAATCAGTTTCCCCAACAGACACCTCAGGGCAAGACCCACGTCCAGGAATGGTTGACTAATGGCAAAATAAACACAGTGGTATTTTTGTGGGCTTTTTGTTTAATTATGCTTTGTTTGGGCTCTTTGTTATGTTATTGGTATTTTGCTTGTTTGTTTTGATTTACATTTTTGTATATGTGGGTTGCTGCTTCTTTCCCTTTTTTTGGTCTTTTTTTTTCTCTTTGTTTTTTTTGTTTTTTGTTTTTTCTTTCTTTTCGGGTTGTTTTGTTTTTGTTTTTCAAGATGGGTTTTTCTATGTAACAGTTCTGGATGTCCTGGATCTCACATTTTAGACCAGGCTGGCCTTGGATTTACAGAGATCCTCCTGCCTCTGCCTCCTGAGTGCTGAGATTAAAGCCCTTCGCCACCACCGCCAGCTGTTTTGACTTTTTTTGAAAGAGAGAAAGAATAGAAAGTTGGGTAGGTAGGGAGGCAGGGAGGATCTGAGAGGATTTAGGGGAGAAGAAACATGATCAAAATTTATTTCATGAAAAATATTTCCAACTAAAAAAAGAAAATGGGGTTGGGAATCAGAATAACAGCTCAATGGTTAAACACACGGGCTGTACTTACAGAGGACCACAGTAAGTTACGGGTGCCTCAAAATCATTAGTATCTCCAGCTCGAGTAATTCAGCATCTTCAAGCTTCTGAGGGCGTGCATGCGTGCGCGCATAAACACAATGCGTATGTTACACATAAATAAAACAAATTAAATAAGATATGTCTGGGACTGTAACCTGGTAGTATTGTGCTCATCTAACATGGGCAAAACTCTAGTTTGACACACCCCCCCCAGCACTGAAAGAAAACAAAAACACTAAAAATAATTTCTGGGTCTCCATTTCCATTTCTTTAGCTGAAATTATTCAAGAGGTATTCGACAAACAGTAAATATTACCTGACAGAATGACTGTCTCCATGAGAGCCTATTAGGTATGAAGTGTGGATTTGACCTTCAGAGGGCTAAATCTTGTAAGACACAACTGTTTTACACTATAAATCATTCACAAGAAATGATAAGCAATGTGCCTGTCTACAAATGAGGAAGTAAGAGTTGCAGCTTGTATGCTCTACAGGTTTTCATGACATTGCTGCTCCGAGGAAGGGCTGGGAGCTAGGATGCTGGGTGTTCACAGTCAGGAACTTTCGGTGCAGGGAGAAAGACCATTAGCCAGTACTAAACAGGTAGCTGACCACCACGGGGGCTGACGCTACCACAGGACAGCGTGCGGCATACCTCTGATAGGGGTATCAGATCTCGATGGTTCTTTCCTCCAGGACGGGACAAAAACTTTGATGTAGGTGTGTCCTCTGTCCCTGAACCAGTCCACAGCCAGACGAATTCCCCGGCAAGAGAAGGCTTCCTTATTTCCATGGCTACAATGGAAGACAAAGAAATCTGAGGAGAAACAAAAAGGGACTTTCTCTGGAAGCATTCTGGGTCACAGTCTAAACCTGATAGGGAAATGGGCAAAGAGGATCTTAAACAAGGTCCGTTCTTCCCACAGACCACAGTAGCAGGCAGCTTTTGAGGAGAACACAGAGGTACTCAGGCTCCTTTGGGTGGGAGGGGACAGATTTCAAGGGAAGCTATTAAGAGCCAACATCGAAGAAAAAAAATAAAAAGAATCGTGAAATACACAAGATCAGCCATCTGCAGAATTGCACTCCCTTTGAGAGATGATGGCACCGGCTCTACCAAGATTCCCAAGTTCAAACAAGGGACCAGTGCTCCACAAATCCCACAGAACACATCAATGCCACAGAAAAAGAAGGGCTGTGTGAGACCTTGATGCATCTTTTAGGCCTCTTAAAAATCATCATCTTAGCCAGGCACCGTGGTATACATCTTTAATCCCAGCATTTAGGAGGCAGAGGAATGTAATCTCTGTGAGTTCCGGGTCAGCCTGGACTACACAATGACTTCCAGGCCAGCCAGGGATACACAGTGAGGCTCTGTCCCAAGGGAAAAAAAATTATCTTCCTCAAGTAGGGGGTGATGGCATATTCCTTTAATCCTTGTGTCTTGGAGGTAGAAACAGGAGGATCAAAAGTCTAAGGTCATCCTTGGCTATACATTGAGGCTAGCCTGAGCTACATAAGACCTTGCTATGGAAGAAAGGGTGTGGGGGTTTATCTTCCTGCATCTTAGGAGGGCTGAGAAATGCAGATATGAGAATATGGCGGACACCCATGTGTGGCTCACAGAGCTCAGCTGACCCACAGAGAAGGGTGAGTCGGGCAGGAGGCGTGAGACAAGAAGCTGTGGGGTCATCAAACAGGAGTCAGTGGTCAGGTGTGAGCTGCTGCGGCTGAGTAAGCGAGAACAGAAAGTGGATTTGGGGGACATTTAGAAAGTGCCAGAACTCAGGAAGTGACTGAGAAGAAGGTATCAGGCTCTTCCAGGTTCCTTGTGGGCCGTGCACGGACAGGGACTCTGGAAGAGCTCTCTGAGTGGAGGGAAAGAGCCAGTCATAAGTTTGGCATTGGATATAAGTCTTGTGACTATAAAGTCGACATGTTAAGTGAATAGCAAGGGGTCAGAGGGGAGGGCTGAGTAGTAAAGGTTGTAGGTCACCCTTGCTTAACCCAGAGTTGAAACCGCAGTGTGGACAGAATCGCTGGATTGCCAGAGAGGAAGTTAGAGGTCGTAAACTTGACCTGGAATGAGTTTGGGATGCAGTCTCTGGTTTTAGGCAAGGGGAGGGGGTCTCTTACAAAAGAGATAGAAGGGATCTCTCCAGGGGACAGGAAGACAAACAGCCAGGGGTGCTGCTGTCTGGAAGCCAGGGAAAGAGGCAGCTAAGTGCCCTCTGGGGGACTGGGCTTGGGCTGGGTCAATCCAGGTCACTGGTGCTGGAGACAGAGACAAGTGGACGGATCTGGGACAGGGTGAAGGCAAAATCAACAGGCTGAGCCATGGATGTGGCAGAGCCGGACCTCCAGATGAGATCATTTTCTGCTCCCGCTTCTCCAGTCTGTTTTCCTCCAGCTGTGTAATCAACCACGCACCTTGCTGGATGCCATCAGTGAGTCTTTGCCGCAGCTATCCCTGCCCTGTCACGGGATTCACTCCTCTTCCTTCTCCTCCAGTTCTCTGCTAAATCCTTGCTTCCTCAGGAAGCAGCCCTTGACTTATTAGGCTCCCTCGCACAGATGCTTCCTAGCATTTAAGAACATTTACCCAGCCAGACCCACTGATGCACACTTGTAATCTCAGCACTCAGAAGGCTGAGGCCGAAGAATTGCCTGGAGTTGGGAGGTAGACTGGCTGCTTACATAGCAAGCTCTTGTCAAAACAGAAAACAAAATAAGCCACAACAACACACACGCACGTGCAAACACACACATGCACATACAAACCCCAAAAGACTCCGCATGACCACCAAGATTCCAAGGACTAACCATGGTCCCTGATTATTGGTGAAGGCTTAGTAAAAACTTGTTGAGTAGCTGCATGACTGAAAAGCTACCTGCCTTGGCCTCCTTGCCAGCAGGAAGAAAAACAATACAGGCAAAAGGGGAGGGTTGCCTGGAAAGACCTACAGTCCTATTTTGGGGACCGAAGGTACAGCAATGTGACCACAAATCACAGAATAAATACAAGAGACAATGAGACTAGACAGGTTCATCTCCCACCCCCCAAAGGTGGGAGCATGTATACACAAGAGAGGGTACTAGAGGAGGCCAGAGGCGTCATGTCCGTCTAGAGCCGGCGTTGACAGGTGCTTGTGAGCTGCCTGACCTGGGACCTGAACGAGTGTCCTCTGAAAGATTCTGAATGGCTGAACCCTGAACTCTAAACTCCAGCCCTGAGACAAGTTCCCAGAAGCCTGGCTAGAAGCAGCCAGCTCACACCCTGGAACAGACCACACTGAGTTCCCCTTGCTGTGCTGACTCTGTCCTGTGATTGTCCCTGCTGTTTTCTTGGGACGGAGATAGACACAGGTTTCCAGACTGAGAGCAGGAGTCCAGGGAAGCAAGGAACCTGTGGAACTTGGAGTGGGTATAAACTGCCTCTGGGAGCTCCTTCAGCTTTGGTAACCATGAGGATCGTGGCTGCACAGGCTGGCATTTTTTTTCTCTTCGGCCTCAGAGGCTGCTCTGGGAGCCTTGTGCAAACAGCAGGAAGAAGGTGGCAGCCATACACAGTGGGGAAGGAGGGGGAAGCGGAACATGAACCCCTCCCACACACGCATACAGGTTGAAAGAAGAGGGGAAAGAGGTGAGGGAGTCATTCTCAGGGCCGGTCCTGGCCCCTCCTTCTTCTGAAAAGCCCTGGGAGTAGCAGAGACACAGAAACTTTGCCTCAAACAAGACGCTGAAGCCTTGTGACCCAGCACGTCTGGGCAGGCTGCACACCCTCAGAAAAATTCTGGCCTGCAGGCTGCATGGTTTGGAAGTGTCTCATAGGGGTGCAGGAAACATCTCCCTAGACCTCTTACAGGCCCTAAGCCTGGTGTTGTCAGAGCCCTACAGACGGAACAGGTCCCTGCTGGAGGACACTATTTTAAGCAGGCATAGCTACCAAAAGAAAAAGCCAAATGACACCCCTGCCACAAGCCTTAGAAGCTCTTTTTCCCCAAAACACTGAGCCTCACTTGGTCCCACAGTGATCAACCAGGCTTCCTAAGACAGCACAGGCCACCTCTGCAGTGAGAACAGAATGAAGAGACTCGCCCTAGGGAAAGTTGTCTAATAAACACCAGACTGTCCCCTTCGGTGACGACAGTGATTAAAAGATGTAGTCACCTCTTAGAATGACCCTGCAGTCTGGAGCTGAAACAGGGGACCACACCTTGACCAGGACAGCCTAATTATGGACACCTCTTCCTCCTTGCTCCAACTCTTCCTTTATTTAAACCTAAAATTCATGTCAGTACCCCGAGCTTGGGGGTCCCTGGACCCCTTTATCTGTCCCTCTTCTCAGTGCACACTAGTTAAGCCTCTGGTCTCTGCTTTCCCCATTCCTCGTCTCTTTAACTAGCATGTTGGGACAGGCAGTAGGGGCTTACCTGTTGGGGCTGCTGAAGCCCCAGCTGTTGACCTAAAATTCTTGCTACAATCCCAATTCACCAGGACACGCTTGTAGCCCAAGCCCCCCTGTCCCAGCTATCACAGGGGAACTCGATGTCTCCAGTAGCTGTTGGGAAAGGAGTCAGGCTAGGGATGGAAGACAGAGCCCGATCATCCAGAAAGTTAGACAGGGAGAAAACACCATAAGGTACAGGCAAAAGTCATCAGCCCCTCCTAAAAACTGAGGGGACACAGAACTGCGAAGGACGGACACACCTCTTCCACCTCCCCTCCCTCAGGCCTGCACAGCTCCTGCCCTGCAGCCATCCGTCCCCAGTCAGTTCTCAAGCAAAATGGTCCCTAGCACAGTTACTCTGAGCACTATTTAATTGCTCTGTCTCCTGGGACTCTCGTGTATCTGTCATAATCACTCACAACCACGCAGCACTTCCGTGTCTCTGTTGAACTGGAGGGCAAAGACTTAAAGACAGGTGCAAGAGGCAATCTGCTTTTGTAACCTAGAACTCTCTAGTCGGAATGAGTTTTGATGCGTGTAGCGTAGACCGGCGGCTTGAAGTGATGACAGTCGTGGTCATACAATTGGTTCTGCAAACAGTTAGCAAAAAGAAACAAGCAAGCTTTCTCTCCAGGATCTTTTGATGGGTGTGGGGTTGGGTGGCGGGGATATTCAGTAGGAGGGAGAAAGAGGGAAACTGAGTCTCAGTAGAGTTCCAGTCAGGAGGTGACAGTCATCTCGGGTCCCTTTCCAGGAGAGAAGGATCCATCTGGGCATCTGTCCCTGTCTTTGCACCAACTTACGAACTCCTACTGCACCAGGACTGTGCTGGGGGCTAAGATGCCAACCAGGCATGCTCCTGTAATCCTGGCACTCGGGAGGTTAAACAGTATGGTAAGCTTGAAGCTAGCCTTGGCTAATGGTGAGTTTCAGGCTAGCCCAGACTACAAAGTTCTTTTCTCAAAATATTCAAAGCACAGGACCTAAGGACAGAACTCAGTTGGCACCGTGTTTGTCCAGCATGCCCAAGCCCTGGCATCTGATAAGTCAGGCTTGCTGGTGCGTGCCTACAATCTCAGCACTCAGGAAGTTGGAGTAGGAAAATCAGGAGATCAAGATCATCTTTGACTACATTGTGAGTTTGGGGATAGCCTGGTCTTTGTAAGACCCTGTCTTGAACTCTTTGGGGGGAAATGGGTACTGTCATTTTATTAACTGTAGAGAGTTCTGTTTGCTAGGTGAGGGGGGCTCATTTCCTCATTACATTACACCCATAAAGAAATGACTTTCACCCCCATTTTACCTTTACCAAAGCAAAGAAACATGCCCAGTTCCCAGATCTGGTGATAACTCTACAGGCCTAACTGCCACTATGAACCCTTCCTTTCCTTAAAATCGCTGAGGTCCAGAGAGCAAGTCTTGTGCAATGGGAGTCCTCCCACTTGGAGGCCCTCTCATGCAGAGGTTGACAGACATTGAGAACCAGTTGCCAGGAGGCCATGGGAAGGGAAGTGAGGGCCTAGAGGTTTTGAATATTGGGAGGGTTGAAAAGGGAAGTGGTTGGTGTCTGAAGCAAATTTTGCCTACAGGACAAGTGTGCCAATGGCAGCCAGTTAAGGGGACTGTCGTTTGCACAAACTAGACAATATAATTGTACACGCTGCATTCTGACTAGTGTCCAAGAAATCCTTCCCTGTAGAAGCGGGGGTCATAGGATGACCCATGGGATACAAGGTCACAGTCCTACAGTGGAATGAACAAAGATGTCTCGGGGCTCTGAGATGGAAAGGCTGTGCTCTTTCTGCCCAGTTTCTTATTGGGGGCTCAAATGTCGGTGTTCTGAACCTGCCCAGTGGGAAGGAAATGAACAAGGATGTACAGGAGTTGCCCTGGTTGCCTCTTCCCCGCCCCCCAGAGACAGAGTTTCTCTCTGTGTAACAATCCTGGCTGACCGGAGACTCTGACTTTAGACTCAAAGAGATTCACCTGCCTCTACCTCCTGAGCGCTGGGATTAAAGGCGTGCGCCACCACTGCCCAACCTGCCCTCTTCTTATGAGGCAGAAATAGGGCAGATTTGTGTAGGAACCCAAGACCCCAGCCTAGAAGTAAAATAGCACCTAATCCCAGGCATAGCGGTTAGCCTCTATAATCCTAGTACTCAGAAGGCTGAGGCAGGAGCATGGAATGCAGGCCCAGTTTAGGCTATATAGCAAGACTTTGTGGTGGCTGTTTTGGAAGAAGAGGGAGGAGGGTAAGAGGTGGGGGTGTGGCTCACTGGTGGATGCTAGCCTGGGATCCACAGAGTCTTGGCTTCCATTCCCAGCTCCACATAAAACCAAGCACAGTGGTGTCTGCATTCCCAGCACTTCAGCACTGGAATCAGGGGAATTGGAAGTTCAGGGTCATCCTCTGCTACAGAGAGAGGCCAGCCTTGGCTACAGGACCTGTATCCATAGAAAGAAATGAAGGGCATTGTTGGACATTTGCCTTGAGGTCAGGTGTCTAGAGAACAGTTACACAGCTAACAGGCTTACATTCCCCACTCCTTTATATGAACACACACACAAACACACACACACACACACACAGGTATGTGCCCCTTCATGTAATGGAAAGGATTCTCTGGCCTGTGCGTCGATCAGAGCCACCATTCGATGTGCCCATGATGCGTGAGGGACCCCAACATTGGCAGTAGCAGGAATTTCCTGGTACTGGCCCTTCAAATCCCTCTCAAAGGGAATAGGGACTGGATACATCCTGTCCACAGCTGGCACCCTATCCAGAGGGCTGTACTCCACACAGGAGGGTTTTAACACCAGGACAAAGGCCTGTGGGAGCATGGTTGCCCGGCTTGCAGTCATTTCACAGGCCAGATTTAGGGAGAGGGGAGACTGCGGGGATGAGAACTAGTGGGGGTGATGCAGAGCTGCAGGGATGGGAAGGAGGTGATGCAGGGATGGGAAGGGTTGATGCAGAGCTGCAGGGATGGGAAGGGGTGATGCAGAGATGCAGGGATGGGAAGGGGTGATGCAGGGATGGGAAGGGGTGATGCAGGGATGGGAAGGGGTGATGCAGGGATGGGAAGGGGTGATGCAGGGATGGGAAGGGGTGATGAGAGCTGCAGGGATGGGAAGGAGGTGATGGGTGGCTTTGGAAAGAGCACAAGCCCAGAGCTGGTGTTTTCTTGCTCTATGACCTCAGGTGAGTCACTAAGTCTCAGCCTCCAAAGAAGAGCAGTCACCTTATGAGGCAAATGCCCTCATCTCTTTCTAGAATTTGTAAAATAAGTGCTTTGAATCTTAGCATGTCAGAGACTTTTGAAAAAAAAAATTTCAGAAGTTACTTAGCCAAACTTCTTAATTGTATAAATAAATCTCGGGGGGAAAAAAAAGACTAAGGTCTGGAACTCATGGAGGCTCCTCAGTTGGTTAATTGAAAAGCTGGACAAGCACTTAGTCAGCTTGTGCGGCCATTACAATTCATTCAGATGAATGAAAAGAAAATGACTTTTAACACTTAGGTCCTCTGTGCTGTTAGCTACCTTCCAAGGGTTCAACAGCCACATGTAGCAAGTAACCTCCACAGTAGTAAAGCAGCCCCAAGCTTTCCACCCTCTCAACTGCCTTGGACAAGCGGTCAGAACGTGGGCTTTCAGGTAAAGATACATGAAGTCTTCTGCCTCTGGCTTCCTGTTTTCCTGTGAGGACATGAGGCCTGCAGAAAGACTGTGGAGTACATGTGAGATCTGGCTTCCCGGGACCTGCAGAGACTGGAATACATGTGCCATCTGGCTTCCCGGGGCCTGGTATGGTGCTCATCTACTTCACGACTTAGGATTCTCATTTATTTGACTCGCTCCTTAAAGAATGACAGAATGTGAGTTACCAGTCCCGTCTAGAACCCGCGGAACTCCTGGGGTCGCTCAAATGAGGAGGCTGCAGGCTTTTCGAGCTGGTTATGGCGTAGTTCCGCACGTTCAGCTCCCTTCTGTGCAAATGAGTCATGGTCAGAATGTGTCTCCTAAATCTCAAAGCCCAGTGTGTCCTGAGCAAATGCGTCCTTGCTCATAAAAAGCCTTCAATTCAGGACCCAGTCCAGCCCATCTGGGTTCAACCATCACCAAAGGCTTTGGCCTAAACAGCCTGAAGGACTCAGGAGAGAAAGCCACAGAAACTTCCATATAAAGCGGCACAGTTGGGGACACAGCACTGGAAGCTGGGTCTAACTTGAGCCAAGTGCTGACCTCAGAACCATCAGGTCCCTTCCTCAGCAGCTGGAAAGTTCAGCTACCAGGATAGA
The DNA here is from genome assembly GCF_014885135.2 of Alexandromys fortis. Lineage (NCBI taxonomy): Eukaryota > Metazoa > Chordata > Mammalia > Rodentia > Cricetidae > Alexandromys > Alexandromys fortis. The sequence goes on from NW_026068007.1 coordinate 4,166,471, forward strand.
TGGCCCTACTCAGACATTCTGTATGGATATGGGGTGGGTGTCTTGGTGCATTATCTGTAACGTCTCATCGTATGTCAGTGGTCCCTAATTATTTATTAAAATCTGTACACCTTCTCAGTGGAAAGGCAGTGCTGTGTGTGCACAAATATGTCACACTGCATATTGTCTCAAGCCACTGATGGCTTTGAAGGTCAGTGGGCCCCAGACCCAGTCACACAGGAAACAGAAAAGAGGTTCTCCTTTAAGGCTTCCAAAGAAGAACTCAGCTCTGCACTAGGTGTGTGCACTAGGTTTTAATCCAAAAGCTCCATTCAGATGTCTGTCTTTCAGAAACAGAACCGACCGCATGAAGACATGTTGTCCTAAGCCATCAAATGACAACAGGTGTTGGCCTGCGGGGAACTTCCTGATGATTGGGTGGTGGGGGTGAAGGAGTTCCAGCAGGCCTGAGCATGGCAAACATGGCAGAAAGGTTCTGCCCTTTTACCCCCTGCTAAAAACGTCATTCCAAAAGCTAGCCCCCAAGGTCTATCTAGTCCCTTATTTGGCCACTGACACATTCCAGAGACAAAACATCAAAGTCCAACCATCAAAATTCATTATTTGGTTAATATGTCCAGTTAGGATTCCCAACTCATCCTAGCAGAGACGGTCCCCCACTTACCCCTTAAGAACCCGTTCCCACAAAAACACCAGCACTTGCTCTCTTGCTGCTGCTGCTACTGCTGCTGCTGCTGCTGCTGCTGCTGCTGCTGCTGCTGCTGCCTTTGCAGCCTCCCCTAGCCCCACTTGTTCCTCCAGGGTAATACATCTCCTTTGTTGACTGGGTATGTCCTGTCCTGATTCTGGGAGGCTGACCTCTCCTTCAGGGGGAGCAAGCATTGGTATCAAAAGTCAAGCTGTTGATCCCTGTAAGCAAAAGCCTTGGTCACCCCAAGCTCCAGGGATGGAGGGACAGCCAGCTGTGGAAGATGCCCTACCAACAGGAGTTCCACTTCTCATATGCTAGCGGGAAAAGACACACATCCCACCCAGGCTTTAAGTCCCCCCCATCTCCCAGGACCAGGCAGCAGCGTTGCTTCCCAAAGCAATCTGGGATCATTTATAAGCCTCAGAGAAGAAGGACCTCCTAAAAGGATCTTTCTGGCATTACCAAAATTCTGTGCTCAGTAGATAATGAACCACCATTTTGGATTTCCACCCCCCCCCCATTCCCCATAAAGGGGGCTTCTCTGTGGACAACTCTTTTGTGGCTGAGGATCTGTCTGGCCCAGGGAACACAGGCCTTGTCCAGACTCCCACTGGAGGGGACAGTAGAGGAACAGAGGATGGACACAGGTCCCCTGCATGCTCTTAGAACTTCCCTCTGGAGGAAGTGAATAAGATGTACAGTCATAAGATTATTATAGAGTTTGTGCTTTCCCCTGGGACCCAAGGGGCAAAGAGGTGTGTGTGTGTGTGTGTGTGTGTGTGTGTCTGTGTGTCTCACTGAAAGTATATGAAAACCCTTAGACTTTGACACATTCTTTGCAGTAAGTCAGTGTAACGGTTTCCATTCTCCACCCACACAGATTGATCGTGGAAAGACAAAACTGATCATGGCTGGAAGTCCGGGGGTGGCAGTGTGTTACTGTATGCATTGACCTAGGACACTTCGTAGTCAGGTACAAACAGAGGATGTGGTTTTGGTTTGAATTCCCGGCTGCACAGAGTCTCATCCAAAGTGTGCCCTCCACCACGAGCACCCTAACATCATTCTGATCCCAAGAGAAAACCCCCGTCCTGAAGTAGTCTGTTTGCCCTGTGACCTTTCTGCTGTTTTCACCCCGACTCAGGGAACTCATTCCGGAAATCTGGGGGCTTTGATTTGTGCAGTAACAACTTCCACCCGATCCACTCTCAGTTATGCCAGCCTGCTTTGTCCAGATCCCAAAGAGGCCAGGCGCCTCTTCCCTCTGCACCTCCTAGGGCTGCTGGAGCACACCGGGCTCATTTTGAAAGTCATTTACATTCACTGATTGGGGGGGGGGGGTCGTACGGGAGAAGGTCAGCGGATAGTTAACATGAATTTTCACCCTGTGAGTCCCAGGAGGGAGCTCGGGTCATCAGATTTGGCAACAAGTGTCTTTAACAGCTGAGTCATCTCATTGGCTGTTGGATTCTTTCAAGGCCCTGTCCTGGCTTAGTTTACGGTCAGTTTGGTACAGGTTAGAGTTGCCCCACAAGAAGGAAACATAATTGAGAAAATGCCTCCCTAAAACTGGTCTATAAGCAAGTTTGTGGGAGCATTTTCTTCATTAGAGATTCATGTGGAGGCTCCAGGCCATTGTGGGTAGTGCCACTCCTGGGCAGGTGAGCCTGGCGCGTGTGAAAAAGCAGGCTGAGGAAGCCATGAGGAGCGGGCCAGTGAATCCCACTCCTCCTTGGCCTCTGTTTCAGTTCCTGTCTTTGGGTTCCTGACCGAGTTTCTACCTTGGCTTCTCTTGATGATGGTCCGTGTGGAACCTGGAGGCTAACTAAAGCCTTTCCTCCCCAGGTTACTTTTGGTCAGGATATTTCATCACAGCAATAGAAACACTCTTAGTAAACACCCTAGAGAGCAAGATGTTGCAGTTTCCCTTCTGCTGCCAGAAGAGGGCGTAGGTGAGATCGTGAGCGCGAGAGCACAACAGTTTTAAGTCCCAGGGAGCAGCAGGGACTCCACCATCCCTTGATACTATCGCTGCTATGGGCAAACCTAGCAGATGGCCTTAGTAGGCACCATGCTGGGTGCCTGGGGACAGCCCCAAGACTGGGCCACACTGAGCGGGACCATTCCAAACTTCTGTCCTACTATGCCAAATTCAAAGTGAGCTCAAATCCCCGAGGGGGAGCTTCGGAAGCTTGTCGACACATTTAGAGCGGCTGATAACTGCCTTTCGGAATCCCTACTCTGCTTTTAAAAAGGGAAGCAGAAGTATTACAGCCCCGCGTGAACAGTTTCCTACAGCTCTGCCCTCTGCCCGGCTGTAGCTCGGCCAAGTTTGCGCAATGCCCTCCTCACCCAGCACTGAGCGTGGCAGACTGGGCCACAGCGGAGCTTAGCCGAGTCAGGCACAATAACCACACGCGCCATCATGCTGAAATCCCCAAGCACACAGAGAAGCCAAGTTACAGACTGACCTGGCACTATCTGCCACTCAAGGCGGGAGCAGCGAGGCCACAGACCCTCCTTTCAGCCTGAATGGGAACTGCAGTCTGGAGTCCCTGCCAGCCCCCAGCAGAGGGCTTTGCATTTCGCGGGGCATTCTGGTTCTGAAGCCCTGAGGGAGACAGTGGAGACCTACTGGCCTGCTCTGCACAGAGAGGAACCGATACTCTCGGCTTCCCAGAATAACACAGCTGCCTGGGGACAGACTCCAGGGGAGACATATCTGCCAACACCTAACCCTGGGCTCCTGTCCAGCACTTGCTCCCTTCCTTCTGAAGAAGGCTGTGCCTACGGTGAGCGAGGTCACTGCACCGACTTGACTTGCTGAGCGCACTACAGCCAGCGCCTTTTGTAGCTCAGATTGTTACAATTCCCCTCAAGGTAGAGTTGACTCTATGTCACAGAATGGGAAACTGAGGCAGCTTGCCTCATTCCCACAACTACTAAGATGTACATAGAAGAGGAATTCTGAAAGAGAGAGAGAGAGAAAAGGAAAATGAAAGAAAAGAAAAAACTCAACAAATTAAAATTAGAACTACCATTGATTTATCTACACCTCTTCTTGGTTTACACCCAAAGGAAGCTAAATCAAACCTGGCACCAAGACACTTTCCCATCCATGTTTACTGGAACCCCATTCACAATATTTGAGTTACAGAATCAGTCCAGATACCCACCACCAGATAAAGAGATACTAAAAGGAAACGGAGTATGTGTACACAATGGAGCATAAAATTATATGCTATAAAAAATGATTGTGCCATTTGCAGGAAAGCAGACGGAACTTGAGATTCATCTTCCTAAGAATTATAAGCCAGACTCAGAAAGTCAAAGACGGCATCTATATGGAATTGAGATTTATGTATATGCGTACATATGTAAGGCAGAGAGACGGAAGGGAGCTGCTGTTGAGGAGGAAGGGTCCAGTGGAAGGAGAGCAGGAGAGAGAAAGGAAAGTGACTATGGGCAAAGCATGCGTGAGTTTGTCATCCGGAAACCTAAAACCTCATCCATTGTGCCCAAAACTCTTTGGACCAAACCACGGAGAGGAAAATGGCTCCCTGGACTCCTGAGATCAAAGTCCCAGGCCCCAGCACCCAGTAGCAGGATGAAGGAAAGCAAGGACACTACCTCATGGCCACATTGCTGCCATCGATCACTATGGGCCGCAGGGAGCTGCCTGGATCTCCACCAGCTTCTTCCAGTCCTGACCCCAGGCCCTGTGGGGCAGAGTCCCGGGTCCCACAGCACCCCCGGGGCATCAGCACTACTCCGGTGCTGTTGACGGGATCCTCCTGGGCCCTCGGGCGGCTACCGGTCTGGATCAACTCCTGCAGTATGTCATTGACCAATGCACCGTCACCCAGCTTGCCCAGCACCCTGATCACGTCGTCCTGGCTGTAGCCCAGTTTCTGGAAGAACTCCATCTTGTTCCGACGCTCCATATCGCGCCAACTGTTGTCTGGCACGGCTCCTGCCCTGGGCTTCCTCCTGGCGGAACTGCACAGGCATAAGCTAAAAGGAAAAAGGCAGTAGTCAGGTGTTTGCTAAGCAGCCTGGCAGCGGGGCCACTGGGTGAGGAGGGCATGCTGTGTGTGCTCCTCCCTCCCCGTGTTATCTGTCAGGAAATCACGCCTAGCCTGGTCCCCTTGAGGATTTTCAGTTGTTTGGTGTGGCTGGCGAGCCACAAAGGCAATCACACCTCTGTTACCAGTGCGTTCTCTGAGCCCTTTGCTCTTGAGTGCCAGGGCCCAAGGTGGCAGGGGCTGAGTAAGGCACCAAGCCAAGGGAATCTTCTTACAGACTCTGTTAGAAGCGAAACGGTATCTACCCAGACTTCTGCACCAGTACCTCAGGGTGTTACTGTATTTAGAGACAGGGCCTTTCAAATCAGGTCCTTGGGGGCACACCTTCACCCTGCAATAGCTGTTCCACAAGAAGAGGTGAGGCACTTGAGACCAGACACACACAGATGTGTCACCTTAGAGCTGTGAAGGGACCGCTTAGATAGTAAGGCCTGGGAAGGAACCAACATTGTTGACTCTGATCCTGAGCACGCAGCTGCCAGAAACCAGTCACTTTCAATTGTGCCAGCCTTCATCTGCCAAGACCGCTGGAGCAGTCCTGGCAGGCAGCAGAGGCTGCAGGTCCATCCAGGGAAGAACCCTCTCAGGAGAGGGCCCCTCCCGGAAAGGCAGAGTTACCCAGGAATTCAATTCTGCACTCTGGCTCAGATGATATTCAGATCACCCTGGACCTTGAAAAGAAGAGGTCTTGACCCAAATTTGGCTCTTCCTTTGGGGCACCCAGCATAGCCCCCCTGTGTGGGGGGTAACAAGGAAGGGATTATGCTTGACAATTGTTTTCAAAAGGGGAAAATGGAAATATTCAGGACACTCTGGGTCTCTGTGCTACTCACAAATAAAGCTTGACACCCTCCAAAGGTGTCTTAAAATGCAGAAATAAACTTGAAGACATAGCTACTGTAAAATATTCAAACAGCGCAGAAGTAGAAGGATGATACAGTACATGGCCCACACCCCACTCTCCCAAACCCCACTTTGTCCCCTTTCCCCCTCCCCCACTCTCCTGGTGCCTCTAGTGCTGATGACTGTCAGCATCTCTCCAGAACTTTCTCTGTACACCTATTAGCATATTAACGAAGGATTATTTTTAGTTTATTTTTGCATATACGATGCCATGTTATACATATTGCCAGTCAGCAGCTTGCTTTTCTTCTTTAAAACACATCTTAAGAGCCAGGCCGTGGTGGCACACGCCTTTAATCCCAGCACTCAGGAGGCAGAGGCAGGCGGATCTCTGTGAGTTCGAGGCCAGCCTGGTCTACAAGAGCTAGTTCCAGGACAGGCTCCAAAGCTACAGAGAAACCCTGTCTCAAAAAACTAAAACAACAACAAAAGGAAAACAACAAACAACAACAAAAAACGGCATCTTGAGTAACTTTTCCAGCCAGCTTCCGGGACCTGCCTGCTGTATACCCCGCCCCCAGCATCAAATTTGATGGTCAATGCTGTGGGTTCTTCACCTTCTGATTCCGTTCTCCTGTAGGAGAATCCCTTACAGCATATGTGTTTCTGGGCTAGCCTCTTGCCCCTGACTCCACACACGTCTGCAGACCTCTCCAACTAGGGCAGGAGAAAGAACAGAGCTAACAAGGCCAGAGCCTGCCTGGGGCTGAGCATTCCAAATTCAACCTTCCAGACAGCGCGGCCTCTGCTGCTGCCCCGACATGCTCAGCTCGCACTCTGCCTCTGCCCAGGCTCATCTGGCTTGGACCCAGCACTGCATTTTGAACACAATCTGACCATATTTCCCCTGCTTTAAAGAATGCTCACCGCAGCCCCTGGTGACTCTCGAAGAAAATCCCAAGTTCCTGGGCATGCAGAAGAGCTGTGTCACCCCGTGGCTCTGAGCTCGACCACCCCACCACCCACCAGTGCCTCACCTAGTCCTTAGAGTGAAATGAATGTCCTCCTCATATCTAACCGCTCCAGGATGCGCTCTCTCTCTCTCTCTCTCTCTCTCTCTCTCTCTCTCTCTCTCTCTCTCTCTCTCACACACACACACACACACACACACACACACACACACGCTTGTCTCTTTGGGGGGTTGCAAGCTTTAAATTTCAATTTGCACGTCACTTAGAGGGATCGTCCTGGACTCTTCAGACCTAAGAGAGCTCGGTCATGCCACCTACCATGTGGGATCAGCGCACATGAGTTATCACGTGTCTTTCTCAAGAGACCCGATGTTCTGACCTGTCCGCCTCAGTGTCCCACCCTTTGGTATGGGAGAGCTGAGGAGCTCCATAGATATTTTTTAAATAGACCCTGGAGTTTTCCTCTTTTCCCACGTTTTTCCTTGAGTTTCAAATCTCGAAGACCAGCATCCTTCAGAGACCCCCTTTGACTCCACACTTCCACATCCAGCGAGTTCTGTCTCCTGGACGTTTTGCACACCCACCTGCCCTCCACACTCACCCTGACATTGTTCTACCCTCTCACTCCTCACTGGAACAAAGTCACTGGCTCCACAGAAACAAAACACAATATCCAATCTCCACTAACTCATCATCTGCTCTGGAAAACAGACCAAAAAATCTAAGTAACAAGTCATAAATCCAAAATAAGCACTATTGGCTTTTTAGAGTTTGGCTTTTTGTTCTTTTGTTTTTAAAGTTATTTGGGGGGGTGTGCACGCACGCACACGTGCATGCACACGTACATGCACATGCATGCTTGTATTTGTTTTGTGTGCCAGAGTGCTCAGGTGGAGGTCGGAGGAGAACTTGTCAGATCTTATTCTTCCCCTTCCACCCACTGGGTCCTGGGGATGGAACTCAGGTCACCCCGCTTCACAGCAAGTGCCCTCACTGGCTGAGTCATCTCACTAGACCAGAACAATTGCTTTGATTAGAAAAAAAATGTGCTTTTGGGAGCTGGAAAGATGGCTCACCAGTTAAGAGCACTTGCTGTTCTTACAAAGGATCTGAGTCAGGTTCTCAGCAGTCACAAGCGGCTCACAACCATCTGGAACCCCATTCCCAGGCAATCCTGCCTTCTTCTGTCCTCTAAAGACACCAGGCCCACACTCAGTGTACATACAGACCTGCAGGCAAAACACTCAGACACACACAGTAAGTAAATCTAGAATAATATTTTAAAGAAAGAGAAAGAAAAGTGTGCTCTCAAGGCCCATGTGGGGAATGACTGATCTCCTTTAGAAGGGTGTGGAGGGGTCATCCAGGCTCATCTGGTAGACACCTGCCACCGAGTCCTGTGAGCTGAGTTCGAGTCCCTGAGAGAATGAACTTATGGGACTTGTCGACACACAGTGGAGAAGTAAACATAAAACTGGGGCCAGGAAAGGCCAGGGGAGTCCTCAGAGGACCGTGAGACCCCGAGAGGACCCGAGGTCTCGGGATGTAGCTTGTCCCACCCCCACCCCCAGTGACGCTAATGCCCAGTCACACCGCAAGACTCCATAGCTGAGGAGTTTGATAGACCTTTGTTTTTTTAATAGACAGTCTAAGGTCTAAGTTGAAGTTTTCCTCTTTTCTCCAAACTCCACATCCCTCTATCCTGCACAGATTAAAGGACAAAACTCATCCACATGAGAGTCGGGGCCTCACGGTCAGCCCTGTTCCACCTCCCGTCTCTCAACTGCAAGTCTCTGGTCCAGCCTCACCTTCTCTCTGTGTCTAGTGAGCAATCCTCCTCTCACAGAGCCTTTGGCCTCTAGGGCTAGGGTCCAGCTCTGGACCAAATTTCACATAAAAAGAGGACACTCACAAACCTGCTGGGTCTCGTCACACTGTGAGGGCGAGGGGTGTCACTTACTGACCCACGAGACTCCCCCTACCTGGAACATCTGTTTTCTCCATAGGCTAAGCCTACTCTTATATTTTCCAAAAGCTTCCAAAATTTTGATGTTCCGTGAGCCCTCCTCCCTGCACTGCCGGTGCACGCACCTCTGCGCTTATTTCAGAGAGCAGGGAAGAACAGAAAGAAGCAGCAGAAATAACAACATGCATGTCCCTAACTAGTGCGGCTTTTCATGGTTTCCGTATCATTTTTATGAACTCTTAACTAAACTTCCTGTTTCTCTCGGTGGGAAAACAGTCTAAATGGGCACATTCTCTCCTTTCGGCACTGAGGAAACGGAGGCTAGAGAGCTAGTACACGGCAGAGCGTGACAATCAGCGCCTTCCAAAAATAACTTGTTATTTTGAGTCATGTGCTCAGCACAGGGGCAGCAGCGTCTTACCGTTGCAGGGAGACATTAAAATTACGACTGAGTGGCTTCCCCTTCCGTCTCAAAGGAACAGCTCTGTGAAGAGGTCCGAGTTTCCACCTGCTGCCCGGTGGGACAAAAGCAAGAGCAGCTAAAATGAGATTTGTGTCTGATGGCGGGGAGGAGAGTAAGCAGGCAGCCGGCCGTATGAGGGCCTGCCCTGTGACTGCTTCTTTCTGTGGGGTAGAGTTTCATTACCCTGAGAACACTCTCAGAAGGCATGGGTGCCACCAGACAGCTGCTTTTTATACAAAACTAACAGAATTCACCTACTTCGGAAAATAATCCCCCTCGGGACCTTAACAGCAACTTTCGCTCCTTTTAAAAACAAATGTCTTCTAAATAAGGGTAGGGGCCTGCCCCCCGGAGCCCCCTCCCCGACACCCCGATGAGATGCTCTTCACGCGCTAATACCCGGCTGCTTAAGTGTGACCTCGCTATTTTTAAAACCTGAGAGTCCATACAGCTTCACCTCAGTGTTCTTCCTCAATCTTGACTGGAAGTCACAAATAGTCCAGAAGATTAGCAACGAAATCGTCTAGATTTCCTCATGAGACCTTGTGACGGTCAGCATCCCGACCCTCAGGACTGAGACCCCTTCTAGAAGCAGCAAACCCAGATTGGAGACCCCTCAAGCCGAAGGCCTGTAGCCTCTGCCTCAAAGAGCCTCCGGGAAAATCTAGGAGAGAAGGAGAAAAAGTGAGGGGTAACGATACCAGAGACACAGCCACCTCCCTGTACAGAACTGCCTCATTATGAGCTGCTGCCCCCTCCACTGTCTGTGGAAGCCCCAACCTCCTTTTGAAGTGGGACAAGCTAGCCCATTCCTCCCCCTGTGGCGGCAGTTCCTGTGAGGAAACTGAGGAAAAAAGTCTTTGGTGACTTGCTCAGGGTCCCAGAGCTACTCAATGGGCCACCAGCCTGCCAAGGGAGGTGATATTTGTCTCCCAGGCCAGAGAGCGCCCTCCAGTGGCCGGCCGCCTGCAGTGCACACCCACAGAAATGAGCCCCAGATTACATTCAGCATCCTGTCCTGACCCCCAAAGCCACTTGAATGGGATTCCAACCACAATAGTCAGGAGAGTGTCAGCCTGGCCCCAGCTCTCAACAACTTCGTGAAAACTTGTAGTGGTCGGCCCAGACCTCCAGCCAGCCTCTTGGTGGAGCGAATTGTCAGTCAGGCTCTTTTTGTTTTCTTTTGTTTTGTCAGTTAGAGTTTGAGGAAGTCACAGAGAATCTAAGATTTCATCCCACAGGACTGAAGGACTGGTCTTTTTTTTTTTTTTTAATCTACTCACCTCTAACTTCTTAAAGAAAATTTGTAATTTAAAAAATATTGTAGGGGGCTGGGCCTGTAGCTTAGTGGTGGCTGCTTGCCTGGCATCCACAAGGCCCTGTTGTAAGCCTTCCAAGCACACAGTCCTGTACTGGAGAGTTGTTCACACGCTGGAGAGCTATTCACACCAGCCACCTCTAGAACTCCCCACCCAGCAGAACTCATTCTTACCGTCCCAGGTAGCAGCCACCTTCCCACTGCCTCTCAGCACACCCCCATGAGTGGAGTCGTACAGCCTGTGTTTCGACTCCAGGTCCACACATGTTGTGGTATACATCAGCATGTCCTTCCTTTTTGAGGCAGAGTAAGAATCCACCTGAGGTGTGTTCCACGGGTTGTGTCTGTTCACTCCTCCAGCTGTGGAGAACTTTGGCTGCTTCTAGCTCTTGGCTACTGTCACTCACACTGCTATGAACATGGGCATGCTGGCCTGGACTTCTGTTTCCTCCTTGGACTTACCCCCTCCCTCCACTGTCGCTATAAGTAACTTACAGGTATGTCTGAAGCCTTTACAGGCATGACCCGTAGTCCTACGCATGTTCCAGGCTCACACGGTCCATTGTAGCATCAAGCTCAAGTTTCCAGAGCTGCAAAGACTCGGCCAAACCAAATTAAGGGCCATCAGTCTCCTCAGCAGCCCCGAGACTGCTGCAGAAACTCCTCAGCTGCATCAGCTAGGAAACTCGCCAAAGAACCAGAGTCTAGCAGGGCAGACACTCTGGGAGTCTGCAGGTGGGGTAAAGCCATCCCCGCTCTTCACTTCGCAGCATGCAACTTGCTACAAAGCCCACAGACAGAGGTTTTACTCCAGCTGGGAAGATCACCCCTGACACCCACCCATCCTACCCCCACACACTTTTACCCCTTGCTAAAAGTGAGCAGACATTGCATCTAAGGGCAGTTAAAGATGCTTACCTTGTTTCTACAATTTGAACATCTAAAAGAATTCCAGGTGTTCAGGGCAGTCCTCACACACACACATACACACACACACAGACACAGACACACACACACACACACACACACACACACGTCAAACATGTCCTTCTCCCTTCCTCTTGACTGAATGAAGTCTGTCCTGGGCCTGCCCTGTTAACTGAGAGCAGGGCACAGACACTCACCAGCAGGGTGTGTCCCTCCGGTTCTCAAGGCTGCCCAGCTTCCTTGAGCCTTTCCGTTGAAGGCTCTCCCGCGAGGGGTGCTCAGTCCCTCAGGAGCTCCTAGAGTCCAAGGAGGGTAGAAAACCCAGGCCACTCCCCCGCTAGAAGCTGATCCATGCCTACGCTCCACTTCCTGCACAAGTCACACTCAGCTACAAAAGGTACTTAAAGTTCGCGTTAAAAAGAAAAGGAAGAAAGCAGCCCGAGGTAGGAAGTTCGCGCCTCTGCCTGAGTCAACGAATCAAAGTACAGCAGCCATGCAAAACAGGCTCTCCTGAGGGCTGCAGTAGCAGCCTCCCCCGGAAGAGCCAAGCATCCAAGAGAAAAAGCATCAGGAATAGGAGGGTCTGAATGACTGCTAAGTTCCCACTCCTGGTGCCTGGGAAACCAGCGTGCTTGAAGATGTTCCTAGGGGAAGTTGATGCCCAGTTAAAGAGGGCCACAGCCAGCAAGATGGAAGTCTCCGCAAGGGAGAGAACAGAGATCACTACAAGTTGCACAGGGAACTTGGGCTTGGAGAAGAATTCTGCTCTTGATTCACGAAGCCAGAAGTCCCAACAAGTCCTGAATCCCCTTGGGATAGGGGGAGTATGGGGTGTGGCTCTCTCTGCTGCTGTCCTGCATGGTGACTGCTTCCCTAATTGAGGAGGTCTTGACCCCAGGCCTCTACAGGACAACGTTCTGCTGTTATACAGAAAGCAGACGCTGGATTTTGTCTCCTGAATTTGGGGTGTTTCACAGCACTGCCGGCAAACCGCACAGCGACCCACCTTCCACTGGGCATAGAAAGTCAAGCTGAGTTTAGAATACAAGAGTTGGTACTGAGGGAGTAAGGAGGCCTGTCTTTCACGCGAGTGATGGAGATTAAAACACGGGCCCCCATGTTTGCACAGCAAACACTCTCGCCCATGAATTATTGCTCATCCCCTTTATTTATGTCTTTTGAAACATAGCCTTTGTATATACTCGAGGTTGTCCTTAAACGCCCTCTGTCCAGGCTAGCCTTGAACTCAGTCCTTTGGCCTTGGCCTCCCCCAGTGCTGAGATTAAAGGTGTTGAATTTACCATGCCCAGCCTTAAAAGCTATTCTCTTAGTTAAATAGATCATCGAAGCCCTGGAAAGATTATCAAGATGGACCCAGGCCGTGGGATATAAAAAGCTTGATTTGCGGGCCATCAAGATGACTCAGCAGGTGACTGATAACCTGAATCTGATTTCCTTGGACTCACAGTGGAAGGAGAGAATCCACTCCTGCGAGCTGTCCCCTGACCTTTACACTGTGTCAAGTCACATACATACATATACATATACACACATATGCACATGCATACACATATGTACACACACATACACAAACAACAAATAAATAAATGCAACAGACATTTAAAAAAGAATCCTGATTTGTGTCCAGCCCTGCAGAGGATGGGACCAAGTGGAAAGCATCAAATTATTTCTCAAAAAAAAAAAAAAAAAAAAAAAAAAAAAAGAGGTCTGTGGGTAGCAAGGTGGCTCAGCAGGCAAAGGTTCTTAATGCCAAACCTGATGACCGGAGTTCTAGTCACAGGACCAGCAAAATGGGAAGAGGACCAGCTCCTTCAGACTGTCCTCTGACCTCCACACTTGTGACATGACACAGTGTACTCACGTACATACATGTACATATATGTATGCACACAATACACATATGCACACACACGCTACATTTTAAATTGTTTGAGTGGACAGTGCCTGGGAATGACGCCTAAGATCCTCTGACCTCCTCTACACATGCGCATCCTCTCACACAGATACATGCGCATACACAAAAATGATGGTGTCTGGTCAGTTATCAGACTACAAGGTGATTGGTGGAGGCAAAAAGACTTCCGTGTCTTAATTCCTGGAGACATCATTTCGACCAGAAACCTCGATTCTCACTTGTCTTTGTCAGGAGAGCCACCGTACTGTCTCTTTACTGGTCCCCTCCAGTATCTGATCTAGAGAAAGCTTGGCTGGGTTCACCCACAGTCAGTGGCTTGTTTCAGTTGTCATGACTGCGGGCTGCTGGGCTGGGAAAGAAGTCGGTCCTGCTTAGGTGACTTGTTACCCACTGGAAGGGGAACCAGTTACAATGTTACTCACGCCAAACTGAGTTCTGCCTAGAAGAGGAGGGGGCAGGGCAGCAGCTTGCAAGGGAAGAGTCCCTGGACTCCATCTCCAACCCCACAAGAATCAATCAAATAAGAAATAGAAGGGGGACTGCAATCTCACAGCCGTGACAGACACAGGGCAACATCTCAGAAATGCTGTTGAGTCCTGCGCAGGGCCCGGTAGAAGCAGGATGGCAGACCTCCTTCCTTTTCCTCTTTTGCTTGGCCAACCCCAAAGCTACTTCTGCCTTCTCCCCACCTTTTTGGTAACACTGGGGTCTGTGCCATCAGGAAGTGGCCCAGGAGGGCATAGGCATGTGGGGACAGACTCTCACCACAGAAAGAAGACAACATGCAGGCAGGTAACATGCACAGAGACCTGGAAGCTCTGGACATTCAAGGACCAGAAAGGCTGCCTCCTTCTGTCTACAGTACCTGTGGACACCACCAGTCTACCTCACTGGCTTGAGGTTGCAAAGCTGATAGATTCAGCAAAATAAACTTTAGATTATGGTTAAAAGTCTTACTTAAATAACAAAAAAAACAGGGCCAGTAATATGGCTCGACTGGGAAATGTGCCTACTGCCACGCCTGACATCTGAGTGAGTTCGAATCCTGAGACCCACGTGGTCGGAGAGAATAGTTTCTACAAGTTGTCCTCTGATTTCCACACATGTTACTCTGATGACCGGAGTTCTAGTCACAGGACCAGCAAAATGGAAAGAGAACCAGCTCCTTCAGACTGTCCTCTGACATCCACACTTGTGACATGACACAGTGTACTCACGTACATACATGTACACATACGTATGCATACACACGCTACATTTTAAATTGTTTGAGTGTGCCGGGCAATGGTGGCGCACACCTTTAATCCCAGCACTCGGGAGGCAGAGGCAGGCGGATCTCTGTGAGTTTGAGACTAGCCTGGTCTACAGAGCTAGTTCCAGGACAGGCTCAAAAACCACAGAGAAACCCTGTCTCGAAAAAAAAAAAAAAAAAAAAAAAAAAAAAAAAAAAAAAAAAAACAGTAAATTGTTTGAGTGGACAGTGCACACGCGCACACACACACACCCCAAAAAAATGTAATGATAAAACCCATTACAGCTTGCGAGAAAATGTCTTTTCAATCCCAGGATAGACAGGTGTTTGTTTTAAGCAAGATTCAAACAGCATAGATTATGAAGGAAAAACCAATACATTTAACTGTAGACCTCCAAACATTGTAAACAAAGTTAAAAGTTGCATATAAAACTGAACAAATACTTAGGACATACAGAAAACGCACAATGTCTCAATACATGAAAGATAATGCCAACCAAAAAGAAAAGGGCACAAAAACAACATGCCATGGCGTGAACAACCCTAGCGGCCAGGGAACAAAAGCCAAAGTGGCCTTGGCGAACCCATCCTCGCATACAGGTTTACCAAAAAGCAGAATGGCTAAGAAACCCGGATGTTGGCAGGATTTGGAGACTGAGCGCTCCCACCTGCCTCTGGCGAACACATTAATAGAAAAGCCAAGGAGAACTCTCCTGACCAAGCACGTGCGTGACTTCTCCCCACTGTGCAAGGCCGCAGGTTCAGTCCTTAGCACCACACCATAAAGATGCTTAAAACATACTTTAAAAACAAACACACGTACTTGTAACAGCATCTGATCTCTGTTAAATGCTCAGTCGATGGCTATTATCTTTTTGACTATAAATTCATTCATTTTTTTGTTTTGTTTGTTTTGTTTTGTCGAGTCAGGGTTTCTTTGTAGCTTTGGAGTCTGTCCTGGAACTAGCTTTTGTAGACCAGGCTGGTCTCAAACTCAGAGACCTGCCTGCCTCTGCCTCCTGAGTGCTGGGATTAAAGGCACACACCAACACCACCTGGCTAAATTCATTCATACTTTTTGTGTGAATGTGGGTTGAGGATCAAACCTCTGCCCCCATTCCTAATTCAAAAGCTTTGACTGATTGAAACTGATTGAATCTCCCTTTGAACTCATGGTTCTTGTGCCTCAGCCCCAAGCCCGAGTGTTTTAATGTTTAATTATTTGTGTGTGTGTGTGTGTGTGTGTGTGTGTGTGTACAGGCATGCTGTGACATGTGTGTGGGGGTCAGAGGATGACTTTGGGCCGTCGATTCTCTCCTTCTACCTTGCTGAGTTGAGGATCTTGTCTTCTCCTGTTTACTACATCCTCCAGGCTAGCTGGTCAGCAATTTTAGGCTATTCTCCTGTCTCTGCCTCCCATCTCCATGGTAGGACAGCTGGAATTACAGGTGTGAGCCACCACATCTGGCTTTTGATGAGGGTTCAGGGTCAAACTCAGACTGTCAGACTTGTATGGCAACCACTTTTCCCGGCAGTGCCATCTCTGCAGTTCCTGTTTTGTTCTTTGAGATCGATGTGTCCCAGTCTGGTAACCTCCTGCCTCAGCAACCTAACCCCACAGGCCATGAGTGCCTGACAGCCCAGTTGGCTCAAACATAATTTTTAATGGAGATGGGACTGCTGCGGCCGACTGTGGTCAAGCCCAACACCTAGACAGTACTGACAAATTGCAGAGACAAATGAACAGGGCACTGGGGAACACATCTTTAATCCCAGGACTCATGGGACGGAGGCAGGAAGGAGACTCTCTATGAGGTGGAGGCTAGTCTACACAGCGAGTTCCAGGCCAGTTAGGGCTACACAGTGAGACCAGGTTTCTAAAACAAAACAACTTTGCGGAGACTAGGAAATCTACCCTCCCGGTCAACAGTCGGAATGTGTGAGCTCGTCACACACAGGCTAAGAGCTGCAGAAAGGGCTGAGCTGCTCAGAGTAGCTGTGGGTCTCGCAGATGACCCTACCACCTGTATGGCAGCTCACAAATGATCTCTTCTGACCCCCATGAGCACCAGAAATGCACACAGTAAACACACATACATAAGCCATACATTCACACAGTAAACACACATACACACCTACACACATACATACAGTTATACATTCACACAGTAAACACACATACATACCTACACACATACATACAGTCATACATTCACACAGTAAACACACATATATACCTACATACATACATACAGTCATACATTCACACAGGCAGGCAAAACAGTAAGATATATACAATTTTTTTTGTTGTTTTTTTTGTTTGTTTGTTTTTTGAGACAGGGTTTCTCTGTGGCTTTGGAGCCTGTCCTGGCACTAGCTCTGTAGACCAGGCTGGTCTCGAACTCACAGAGATCCGCCTGCCTCTGCCTCCCGAGTACTGGGATTAAAGGCGTGCGCCACCATCGCCCGGCTGATATATACGATTTTTAAAAACTAATTCAATTATCAATTACTATGTACTGCTGTCACACACAAGCTGTTTGGTTAAGGTTTAGAAAAAAGCATTTTTTTTTCCTCCTCCCATTCCCCAAGACAGGGTTTCTCTGTGTAGCCATGGCTGTCCTGGCTTCAAACCAGACTGGCTTCAAACTCAGAGATCTTCCTGCCACTGCCTCCAGAGGTGGAGAGAATCATTTCCAGGCCATTATGAAGCTACAGCTTGAGAAAACTGGTGGCCTCCTCCAGCAAGGAACTGTTGTACAGACTCCAGTGTGGGAAGGTCTGGCTCTCCAAAGATCAGCCAGTCTTTGTCAGGACTAAGGCCTCATGAGCAATACGGGACATGGGGAACCATCCTGTTTTCTTTATAGGATCTTAGCTTCTGAATCCACTGGGTCTGATGTACCCAGTGCCTCGTTTGGTCCCGTGGGCATTCTCATCATGAGATTGTGACTACATAACCCAACTAACTCAGCATTTGGGAAACAGTTGCAGTAATGCATAGCTTTAATAGACCATCGTGGACTCTGGAAGTCCTGCCTGCCCTAGACTCCACAATTCTCAAAGAGCCCTCAAGGGAAATGTGAGGTGGCCCATGCTAGAACGCCATACATTCCTGGGAAAGATGCTGTTATCAAAAAGACACAAGGACTGTAGGTCACTAATAGGGAAACCGAGATGAGCACAGTGAACAATGGCGGATGTTGCATATGCTACATGGAGCCTTGACAACCTGGACCAATGACATTGTCTTGTAAGTGACCACATCTGAACACTGGCCACACTGCTTAGAAATACAGGCTCCAAGGCTATCCCAGCATCCTTTGCTGGTCTGCTGGCCAAAATGCCACAGAAGCTTTACTTGAGCTCCACAACACCTTACCCACAAGTTGGTGACATGGTCCCAAGTTACCATGGCCCTATCCCCCACCCTGTCCCCCAAGACATGCTCAAGTCCTAACTTCCTACGTCTGCGAACACTTTATTGAGAAATAGTCTCTGTAAAAGTCATCCAGGTGAGATACAGTCACATGGTCTTGAGTGGACCCTGAATACAATGACCAGCATCTTTATAAGAAAGGGGGGAGCTGGAGAGATGGCTCAGTGGTTAAGAGCACTGCCTGTTCTTCCAAAGGTCCTGAGTTCAATTCCCAGCAACCACATGGTGGGTTACAACCATCCATAAGGAGATCTGGTGCCCTCTTCTGGCCTGCAGGCACACATGCAGACAGAATACTGACAATACTGTATACATAATAAATAAATAAATCTTTAAAAAAAAAAAAAGAAAGAAAGAAAGAAAGAAAGAAAGGGGGAAAGAGCCAGGCGGTGGTGGCGTATGCCTTAATCCTAGTACTTGGGAGGCAGAGGCAGGCAGATCTCTGTGAGTTTGAAACCAGCCTGGTCTATAGAATGAGTTCCAGGACAGCCAGGACTAAGAGAAAAACCATCTCGAAAAACAAACTAACAAAAAGAAAAAAGAAAAGAAAGAAAGAAAGAAAGAAAGAAGGAAGGAAGGAAGGAAGGAAGGAAGGAAGAGGAGAGGGAGAGTCAGAGATGCAGGGTAAAGGCCAAGTGGAGACAGGCTGGGCTTGGAGTGATGCAGCCAGTAATCCAAGAACACACCGGAGGCCAGCAAGCAGCAAGCATCATTAGCGCCTTTGAGGGAGCGCGGCCCCAACCATACAGTGAAATTGGAACTTGTAGCCTCCAGGACTGAGAGAAGTTTCTGTTCTTTTCAGTCATTGGTTCGTGGTCATGTGCTATGGCGCCCTAGAAAGAGCATCCCACCGCATCTCCTCACCTCAGATCAGCTCACACTGCAGCCGGGGAGCCCTGGGCAAGTGTGGCGTGACTCCAGAGCCTGAAGCTTTAGCGGCTACTGTGTTGCAGCACCACCGTGTCCACCCACGAGGCTGTGCAGTGGGCATGAGATCTAACACGGGCTCCGAAACAAAGCAAGCTTCGTGGTGAAAACCATCACATTGTTTCCCATCAGCATGAGAGGGGGAAAGGCTATGAATCTGTGCTTTTGGTTTGTGAGTAGTAGATAATTATCAGTGTAACAGTGAAACATCCTTTATGACGTTAGAAATGCCTGCTGCCATCGGAGGAGATTACAGTAACAGCGAAGTTCTTTACTGCATACCTGTGTGTAGACATGAGGCGGACCGGGTGACTGCCCCGAAGACAGTATGAGAAGTGGGAAGTGTGAGGTGGCTCATGATGAGCATTTTTGGGTACAAAGTAACTATTTTAACACAAAATCTACTTGCTGCTCAATCTTTTCTTCCTTGCAAAAATCAATGGACAATATCACTGAAGACTGGTCCACCGAGTAGAATGGAGTTCACATTAACTAGGGGGGTTCCACGAATCCTGCTCCCAACACATCCACCTGGGGCCCTTCCAGACACTTGAACTGCTGCTCTCTGTAGTAACACTTGCTATGTGGCAGGGACTGTAGATCTGTTGTCTTTTTATTGGTGGGATGCCCACTCCATGTTGGAGCACTGCTTCAACGCGGGTCTCAAATGCAGGCCTCCACTTGTGTAGCACCTCCTCTGGGGAGGCTACTTGGATTAAATCTGGCTTGGGGTTGCACGTGGCACAGGTATGGATGAGCTGCATTCAAAGCTGTGGTACCAACCCCTGTTGCAGAACCTATATCCAGCTCCCACTTTCCTCAGCCACTTCCTTAGGAAGACGCTAGCGTTTTCTATTGCCTGCAAATCAAGTTCAGGTTTCCTGGCTTTTTGCTTCCCACTCCCTCCTGTCTTTGGGCTCCTCTCTTCTCTTTCCAATCCTCCGCTTTGGTCAGATCATCATCTTGTGGCTCCTTAGCTTTCTGCTCCTCCGATCGGCACAGGCCTTTGCTTCTGACTCAAGCTTCCCGACTGGAAACCCAAGACTGTCCTCCACACCATGCACCAAGGAAACAGCACAAAACTGTTTTCAGGAACTGGGGGGTCATTGTGGTTGTGTTCTAGAGCTCCCGCACAGAGTGGCACGCTCTAACTTCTCTTTTTGTACAAACTCTTGCTAATACATGACCTCCTGTGAAATCTTTTGTGTCAGCTTCCCAGCAATCCAGACAAAGTAAATGCCAGCAATCCAGGTTGAGGAAAATCATTACATTTACTGTGGTGTGTGTGTGTGTGTGTGTGTGTTAGCCTATGTGCCAGTGTGCTTATGGAAATCAGAGGACAGCATGTGAGGCCCAGGGTCAAATCAGGCTTGGTAGCAGTGCCTTTCCCTGACAGCCCTAGCAGTACAATTTTTAAATTGCACAGTGAAAACACTCAACAGCTCACGCAAGACAGAATAGGAGGCAAAACATAAAATGGCTAACTCCTGCCAGTGCTCACATCACCCTGTCGTGGGTGGGTAAAACAGGTAGGAATAAAGATCGTCCCATCAGCAAGAATAACGGGTGTTATTTGCTCTGAAAAGGACACAGTTTTGAATATGAAGGGGATCTCCACATGCTCATCTAACAGGAAACACAAGCTTCTCTCAAATTTCCCATCAAAACATGGTCTCCTAGCAACACCCACTGAAAGGTAAAGCTTCTGAGATTTCGATTTTACTATCTGTTATGCATTCTTTGTGACTCAACCCTCAAGGGTATAAAATGTCAAAGTTGAGATTAAATTTCCACTAACCGAAATGCAATTTATTAAAGGAATTTGTACAATAGCTGAAACAACATGAAGGTTCTCACTCGGCCACTAGAGAACTATTAAAGTTCTAGCCAGAATATTTGAAAATTCAACTAGTAAAAGATTAAATTAAAAGCTTAAAGTGAAGTTATATTAATGAGCAATTTTGGGTACAAAGTAACTATTTTAACACAAAATCTACTTGCTGCTCAATCTTTTCTTCCTTGCAAAAATCAATGGACAATATCACTGAAGACTGGTTCACCTAGTGCAAAAAGCAGTAGGTTCTCAGCCTGCACAAGGCCTTCAGTTCAATGCCAGCGTGAAAAGAAAACACGCTAAGAAACCCTACAGAAGCCAAGTCGATACGGGAAACATGGCCACTTTAGCTATCTATATAAGCAGTAGTAACACAGATCCAAGCCCGCCCTGTATCTAGTCACGGTAGTTCACAAATGCTATGATTAGAAGTCACAATTAATTCAAAACCACCTGGTGAGGCTGTGTGTAGTGGTGCACACCCTTAATCCTAGCACTCAGAAGGCAGAGATAGGCCTGGGCTACATAGTGAGCTCCAGTTCAGCCAAGGCTACAAAGTGAGACTCTCTCAAAAACAAACAGACATCACCTGAAGTCGCTGGGAATGGAGCTCAGTTGGTAGAGAGCTTGCCTAGCACACACGAAGGTTCAGTCCTCAGTGCCACACAAAATAGGCATGGTGGTACACATTTATAATCCTAGCTCTCTGGAGGTTGGGGCAGGAGGATTGGAAATTCAATCATTCTCAGCTACCGCAGTGAATTCAAGGCCAGGCTGGGATACAAATGATCCTGTCTCCATAAACTAAAAAAAAAAAGGGGGGGGGGAGGAGATTGCTGAAGACACGGTTCAGCAGCTAAGAGCAGGCTGTTCTTCCAGAGGACCTCAGTTCAACTCCCAGCACCCACATGGCAACCAACTGTCTGTACCTCCACTTCCACAGGATCCAACATCCTCACACAAACATACATGCAGGCAAAACACCAATGCACATAAAATCATTTAAAAATAATAATCAGTTGGGCAGTGGTGGTGCATGCCTTTAATCCTAGCACTCGGAAGGAAAAATGCAGAAACAGGTAGAACTCTGTGAGTTTGAGGCGAGCCTGGTCTACATAGCTAGTTCCAGGACAACTAGGTTTGTTGCACAGAGAAACCCTGTCTCAAAAAACAAAAACGACAAAAAAAAAAAAAAAAAAATTATAATGATAAAAGAAATCACCTGGTGAAAACCACAGCTTCTCAAAAGGAAATTCTTGTATATTATCTTTGGGAATGTGAATTATTATAGCCACTATGGAAAACAGTAGAGATATTTGAGTTGGGGAAAACTTTGAGGATAGTACTATTATGATCCAGCAATCTAACAGATTTCAATTGGTATGCTGAAAGGCTGTATGTGGTCCTAGTTCACTGCCATATTAGTTACAACAGCTCAGACATAGAATAGATCTATTGGCTAACAATATAACACACTGAGAAAATATGTCATAAATACACAACAGGCCAATTCTGTTTATCCTTTAGGAACAAAACTGTCACTTGTAACAGCACGGATGAACTGGGAAGACATTAATACTGAGTGATATAAGCCAGGCTCAGAAAGATAAATTCTATGTGACCTCATTTTTATGGGAGGAAAGTCTATAAAAGTAGAATTCAAGAGTGAAATGATTGGCAGATGAACGTGGCTTGAATAACAATGGCCTCCATAGGCCCATAAGAAGTGACATTCTCAGGAAGTGTGGCCTTGTGGAGGAGTATGACACTGGGGGCGGGCTTTAAGGTCTCAGATGAAGTGTGGCACTCTCTTCCTGCTGCCTGCTGATTCAGATGTAGAACTCTCGGTTCCTTGTCCAGCACGTCTCCCTCCATGCCGCCATGCTTCCCACCACGGCAACGATGAACTAGACCTCAACTGTCAGCCAGCCCCAATTAAATGCCTTCCTTTATAAGAGTTGCTGTGGTCATGGTGTCTCTTCACAGTAACAGAACACTAAGACAAGGGATAAAGGAGATTTGGGTCCAAGGCTGTATGTTTTTTACTAGATGAAAGGAAGAAATGTCTGAGAAGTACTGCAGAGAGTACAAGCTACAGCTAATAATAATGGAATAGATTTCAAAATCCCCGAGAGCAGACTTTGGCCAGAAGAAAAAAAAAGTGAGCTGATGCTTGTAAATAAATTTACTCATCCCAGATATGAACACATAACACACACTACACCTCCATAAGTACATAACATTACTGCCAGATGTGTAGGGAAAATAAAACAGCTTCTCAAAATTTGTGACAAAGGACATTTTACCCTGAAACGCTTGTGTATAAATTTTTACCATTTCAATATTCCAGAGCTATTAAATCAAGTCTCAGCTGTCAGTAGGTGAATTCTCACTGTTTCCAGCTCATCTCTTGCTCATTCTTCCAGACCACACTTTAGAATCATCTGTGAGAGCAACACTTACAGCTGTCTATCCAGGATGGCTCTGTTTCTTCATCTTGGGTGTATGTGCATGCACAATTGTGTGCAGGTACGTGGAGGCCAGAGGTCAGTCAGGTGTCTTCCTCAATCACTCTCCATCAGTTTTTGAGACAAGGTTTCTCACTAGCCCCGGAGCTTCACCTGCTCCTGCCTCTCCAGCGCTGGGATAGAAGCATGCACTGTCAGCCTGGTTATGTGGTCCTGAGGATCGGAACTCAGTCCTATGCTTGTGAAGCAAGCACAGGGCAGGCTGAGCCATCTTCCTAGCCAGGAAAACAATTTCTTACATAACTAAGCCTCTTCTATTGGTGGTCAAGACTATGTACAGCAATGAAGCAACAAAGGCCCACCAACAGATCAACTGCCCCATATCCATTACAACTATGTAACAATAAAAATGAATCAACTCTTAAGAAAAGTCACAAAAGTAAACATATATTGTGTCATTTTTATAAAATTCCAAACCATATGAAATTAACAGCAAGGTAAACACAACTCAGAATGATAAAATCTGGAGGAAGAAAGGACATGAAACTTCCATAGCAAGCAACCATCTTACACTACGGTCGGGTATACAATTTACTATGTTTTATGTATTATATACAACTCTATGGACTTCTATGGTATGAAATGCTTCATTTAAAAAAGGCTGGAAATATGAAAGATGTTAAATATGAACAATAACATGTATGCACAACAATAAAATTTGTATAAAAAGTATACACAGAAAATGCCCACTCTCTTCCAGTGCCCCACACCCTCAGTGTTAACCTGGAGGGCTGCCCATCAACATGGAGGCAGGCAGAGTTAGCTGTGCCAGCAGGAACTCTGAGTGTCTGCGAGAGCTCCAAACCTCCTAGCCACTCACTTCCTCTTCTTCCCCTCTCATCTGTACTTAGATCTTTCTTTGTCTTTGGATTTTTTTGGACTTCTGCTTCGGTCTCTCTTTCTGCTCCTCTCCCTTTCATAGGGATCTGTCTGGTACTTGGATTTGTGGCTGTTACTATGGTGACCATCCCTTTCTCGAGATCGGCTACGACTGCGGTTCTGACGTCGGTCTCTCTTTTCACTTTTCTGTTTCTCCCAACAGCTTTCTTCATCTTCATAATGGCCAAAGCCCATTTCCCTGTAGATATCCTGTCAAAGAAATGCGGTTTTAACGTTGGTCAGTAAAATGATCATCTGTGAGCACCATCAATTCATAAAGCCACGAAGCCATTAGCAAGTCACTGCAACAACTCAAATCCATTTTTTAAAATTCACTTTATTTTCTGTGCGTAGGTGTTTTGTCTGTCTGGATGTCTGTGTACGAGTGTTGGATCTCCTGGAACTAGAGTTACAGTCACAGCCATCTGTAAGCACCATGTGGTACTGGAAATTGAACCAGCATTCTCTGGAAGAGCAGCCAGTGCTCTTCACTGCTGAGTCATCACTCCAGCTTTCAAATTCATTTTCATTTTTTTCTTAGGCAGGTTCATGCTATGTGGCCCAAGCTGGTACTGAACTTACACGTCTTTAGTCCCAGCTTCTCTCAGCCACCTGCCCTCACAGCTTCAGTGTGTACTACTCCTAAAACTAGAATCTCAAAACTATATAAACACAAATAACTCAGAAAAGTTAACCATTTTTCTTTAAGAGCAATCTTTAAAAAAAAGTTTTTTACATCTATTTCAGTTGAGCTGAGGGATCAGATCTAAACATAAGGAACTGACGTAGCCCAGCAAACTCTGAACAGGCCTTGTTTTAATGGCATCAGAGGCACAAACGCAGGCCTTCACACATGCCAGGTAAATGTTGCACGGTACCCCAGTCCTAGAGCAACACTCAATGCTCTCATCACATACAATCCTATTCCACTTTCTCACTCTCCACTTCCCCAAAATATGGTCCCATCACTGAGCTGCAGTGAAACTACTGAAGTTCCCCTAACAATTCTACAAGATGTCACTCAAATAACACAGCTAAGCCAGTCTGTAGGGCCCTGGTCTCCCTTATTCCTGGGGTGCATGGGTGGGAACAGTTTATAATGAGTTCTCTAAGCTTCCTGTGTGTTTCTGTGCTATCCCTGCCCCGCCTGGTGGTTAGCTGCAGGGAATCTTCTCCATTGTTAATATGGTAATTTCCCACCTGCCCGGGCTGAGAGATCTTTGTGCTGCAGTTCGGTAGATAAGGACTTCCCAAGTCTGAATAAAGGACATTCCGCTAGACTCCTTTCAAACGACCCTGGTCTCTCTGTGTCTTTTGTTCAATCTCCAGGTCCTTCGCCCAGACTTGCATTCGGTACAGTGGCGTGCGCAAACTGTACCGAGGGTGTAACACCAAAACCGGGTGTTACACCAGTCAAGCTAAAATGAAAGGAAAATAGACACTACAAAAGTTGGTGTGGACAACACCAAAGCCCCCAAGAGGCTGGCCTTGAACTCACTCTGTAATCCAGGTAAGCCTTGGACTCCTGATCTCCTTGTCCCAGCCTCCTAAGTAGCTAGAATTTCAGGCCTATGTTATGTTACCACACTTGCCTCATTTTTTTAATTACTGAGCACACATTCTATTAGTCCCCTACCGCTGGTTAATTTTAAAGTGCTCTCTAATGTCATCTCTTTATGTCTTCAAATACATTTTACATGTTCAAACTAGGCTGATACATGATGTGTTAAAACTCTTACTGAAAGGGGCTGGAAAAATGGCTTAGTGGTTAAGGGAACTTATTTGTCTTCCAGAGGACCTGAGTTCATTTCCCAGCACCCACAAGACAGCTCACAACTGTCTGTAACTCTGACTGGACAACCATGGCAAAACATCAATGCACATAATAATAAATAAATTAAAAAACAAAAATATTTGTTTAAAAAAAAACCTCTTACTTAATATGTCAGACATGATGGCACATGCCTTTAATCCCAGCCCTGTGAGGAGGCAGAGACACGTGGATCTCTCTATGAGTTTGAGGCCAGCCTAGTATACATGGCTCCAGGCCAGTCAAAACTACATAGTGAGATCTCCTGTCTTTCCAAAAAGAAAATATCTTACTTTCCTATCCTTAAAAGTGAATTAAGAAACAATCTATTGGGCTGGAGAGATGGCTCAGCGGTTAAGAGCATTGTCTGCTCTTCCAGAGGTCCTGAGTTCAATTCCCAGCAACCATATGGTGGCTCACAACCATCTGTAATGAGGTCTGGTGCCCTCTTCTGGCCTGCAGGCATACACACAGACAGAACATTGTATACATAATAAATAAATAAATATTTAAAAAAAAAAAAAAAGAAACAATCTATTGGGCTCGAGAGATGACTCAGAGGTTGGGAGCACTGGCTGCTCTTCCAGAGGTCCTAAGTTCAATTCCCAGCAACCAACCATATGATGGCTCACACCCATCTGTAATTCAATCTGGTTCCCTCTTCTGGCATGTAGACAGAACACTGTATAAATAATAAATAAATAAATTTAAAAAAAAAGAAAAGAAAGAAATGACTAAGAGACCAATTTGGGGCTGGAGAGACAGCTTAGCAGCTAAGAGTACCTGTTTTAAAAAAAAAAAAGAAAGAAATAATCTATTGTTGTAAAGATAGCAAAAATGGGTCTGTCTGGGCTGGAGGTACAGGGGAGACATATTAAAGTGCTTACTGAGCAAGCCATAGCCCTGAGTTCAGTCTCCAGTTCACACCCCCAAAAGATGGATATTTGGAGAACTGAGAACCACTTTGACTACCCAACAGGCAAGCTGCAGCTAAATACTGCTCAATTTCCTGTAACCCAGTAAACCCAAACTTAACAGCACAAAGCCACTTATGGAACTAAGGCAGAAACAAGTGAGCGCACCCTTAGCAAACTAGACTCTGTCAGCCAACAACAGCACACAGCAACATCTGCTACACCTACAACCCAACCTACTGAAGTTCCTGTGAGTAATTATGTCTCCCAGACTACAATAGAAAATACCAATGTTGAGCTTTCTTACAAAGAAAAGAAATTAATATAGCTATATTGTCAAATCAAAATATAAAACCCCCAAAACTTACTTTAATGTACTTAATGGGGAAAAGGTTAGAAAATGATAATCAGAATCTAACCCTTTGATAGTTACAAACACATTAAATTATTTTTAAACTTAAAGGGCATGTGTGCGTGTCAGAGGACAGCTCCCAGCAGTTGGTTCTTTCTTTCCACATGCTAGGCTGGAGTAGCATGGTCCCACACCGGTCCTCGAGCTTCTGGGAGACTTTCCTGTTTCTGCTTTCCGTGTCAACACAGGAGTACAGGGAGGATAAATGTGTGGCACCAGAGCAAGCGATTTTTTTTTTCTCCTTCTTTCTTTTTAAAGGGAGTTCCGGGAACTGAACTCAGGTCATTAGATTTGCATGGCAAATGCTTTTTACTTGTTGAGCCATCTCCTCAGCCCTTAAAATTCTTTTAAAGCTGCTAACAACTTTTCTTCCTTTTTACCACATGCCAAAAGAAAAAGATTGCCACTGTAAAGTTTTAAGTAAACAGAAAGCTGACTAGGGAGATAGCTCAAGTCATAAAGCACCTGCATACAAGTGCCTGAGTTCAGATCCAATCTCCCATGTGAAAACTTAGACAAGATGACATGTGCCTGTAACCCTAGCACTGTTGGAATTGTGACCAACAGATCCCTGGAGCTTCCTGGTCAAAGAGCTTAGTCAATCACTGAGCTCTGAGTTCAGGAAGAGATGCTGTCTCAAAGAAAATAATATGAAGAACAGAGGAAGACACTTAACTTGAACCTCTGCTCCCCCACCACCACAGATATATACCTGCACACAAATATAAGCACAAAAACATAAACACAAAATTTAAAATAGCTCCCCCCCAAAGTAGGATAAAAAGATTCCTAAAACAGAGGAGACGATGGCCTTAAAAATAATCAGTCTTCTCATTTCTTTAAAACTCTGATTATCTCAAATGTTTATCTTGGGCCTGGATTCACTGAAGATATCTAAGTACAGGTTTGAACACCTGTAGCTAAAAGCGATATGGGCTTCAAAGGTTTTCATAGAAAACATGTTAAACATTCATAGGAATGTACTACAATGATTATTTTAAAAGACTGGGGTGATCTAGACTAAGCAGAAATTAAGAGAAAAGAGGAACACTATGGAGATGACTGAGTGGGAATGCCTGTAAGTCCAGCACTGTGTGGAATGGCACAGACAGAAGGATTGCTTGAATTTCTTGGCTACCAGTCTAGCTGCAGGTCTGATAAGAAGCCCTGACGTAAAGGAATAAGCTGGAAAGTGATAAAGCAGGAAACCTTGATGTGGGATTCCCCTCTATATGCTGTGATTACCACTAGTAAATAAAGGAACTGCTTTGGGCCTATAGCAGAGCTATAAGGAAACACAGCTAGCGGGGAAAACTATACAGAATTCTGGGAAAAAGGAGGAGGAGTTAAAAGCAGTGATTTAATTAATATGGTTTCTGTGTTGTGATTATTTCAGTTCTGGGCGGCCAGGACAAACAAGCAACCTCCTTACTACAAAATCTGACATCCTCCATTAGTCTCCAGAGCACATACCCTACATATACATGCATACATGTACTAACATGCACACACACAGACAATAATTTTTAAGGGGGAGTAGATTCTCTGATTAGACGGCATGGATACTGGACTATGGGCCAATTCTACTAGAATAACAAGAGAATTAACGAAAGAAGACTGAGAATATGTTCCTGGTTAAAAAAAGCCAGCAGTAGACTACTTAGGAATGTAAATCTGATCTAAACTATCGCTCCACTGCTTACTATAACTACAGGTCAGTAACAAGCTTCTTCCTTTACATTTTCTTCATTGTGAAATGGGGATAAAAGAGCTTTCCTCACATTTTAAGAACAAAAAAAAATGAGTTTATGTTGAGCAGTGGTTGCACACACCTTTAATCCCAGCACTCGGGAGGCAGAGACAGGTGGATCTCTGTGAGTTCAAGGTCAGCCTGGTCTACAGAGTTCCAGGCTAGGATCCAAAAGCTACAGAGAAACCCTGTCTGGGGGGGGGGGGGGGAGGGGAAGAGGAGAGAGAGAGAGAGAGAGAGAGAGAGAGAGAGAGAGAGAGAGAGAGAGAGAGAGAGAGAAATGACTTTATTGCTTTTATCTTTATTTATGCATGTGAGAAACATTTGAAAGAATGGACAGATATAGTTTAAAATCTACAGCAGGAACCGGGTGGTGCTGCAGGCATTTAATCCTAGCAGTTGGGAGGTAGAGGCAGGCAGATCTCTGAGTTCAAGGACAGTCCGGTCTATAGATTGAGTTTCAGGGCAGCTGTCTATACATAGAAACCCTGTCTTGAAAAACCAAAAATAAAATAAAATTTGTAACAGGATATGAGTGATGACAAAATTTAAAAAGTTAACAGGCTATAAAAAGGAGAGAGATTATGCTCATGTTAGATGACACTGAGGGGTAGGAATGTATACTGTTTAGGAGTATTTATCAAATGTATATTTACTAAAATATTTTTAGCTCTAGAGAGATACTGAAGACCTGTATTCCTATTTCCAGCACTCACACAAAAGCCAGGTGTGAAATACAACTCTGTAACTCTAGCATTGGGGTTGAGGAAACAGCAGGATTTTGGGAGCCCCTCCAGCCAGTCCGTCTAGGCAAATGGCAATACCAACTTCAGTGAGAGAAATAAGGTAGAAAGCTTACACAGCCAAGTGTGCTTAAACATCCATGCTAACACCCTTCTACACACACAGAGAAAACACTATTAAATGATGACCAACAATAAACACATATTCATTATAAGACAAAAAAAGGGGGGAGGGATGGCATGGGGTTCAAGCCACACTTGGTATGTGTCCTAGGTTCTGTAATTTTTCCTTTAAAAAAAAAAAAAAAACAAAAACAAAACTCAGAGCTTCACTATGTAGCTCTGTCTGGCTTCAAACTCTCCCTGAGCCTTCCTGCCTCCATCTCCCAAGCACAACAGTAGATGTGCACCACAATAGTGTCCAGTTAAATTTTATTTTTGAATCTTACTGTTTTAAAAACTACTAACCGTTTCATCTAAGCTCTTGGGAGAAGAAGCAAAGACAGGTGAATCTGAAGCCAGTCTGATCTACATAATGAGTTCTAGGCAAGCTAGGGCTACACAGTGAAACCCTGTCTCAAAACAAAGCAAGCCATAAAACAAAACTATAAATCAAATATAAATAAATATATGTGAGTGTGTATATATATATATATATGGATTGCACAATCCATTAACATGAAATAGAAAATGAGACAAACTACCTGAAACAGGAACCAAGCTAATGACCTAGCCACAGGGAGAACTATTGTTAAGTGGCTGTAAAGCAGCACCTTGACAGTCCTAGCGGAAGAAATGCGATTAGCCAGATACAGGAAACATTTGCACACACCTGCCCACACTTATTGTAACAATCTGTCTGTGAAGGATTATCTCCTTTCTCAAAGAAGGAAACTGTGACTCAAAGTTAATTGTCACACCAAGGGCAAGCAGTGTAGAAATGTCACTCTTAGCTCTAACAGCAAGAACTTAGCTCTGCTTACCCTAGCCCGTCTCTCCACCTGTGTCTCTCGCTTTACATTTTCATGCTCCTGTGTTCCCTGCCTCCGCACTTTAGTCTGTTGAAATCTCTCATTCACCAGGATTGTCGGAAACGACTAACATGAGGTAAAATAAAAGCACAAGCTAGGATGGAATGGCTTTTTTTTCCCATTTAACAAAGAACCAAAATAGACTAGAAATGATTTCTTTTCATTACCACTGTTAGGAAATGGGGTGATGTTTAATTAATGATTGCTATTTTTATTTTACACCTATAACATAGACAGGACATAAACTTCAAGGGCTAGCTCACACCTGTCATCCTGCCAATTGGAAGGTGAAGGCAGCAGGATCAGGAATTCAAGGACAGCTCCGGCTATATATCAAGTTCAAGGCCAACCCTGATTACAGGAGACCCTGTCTATAAACAACCAACCAAAGGAATCTTCAGATAGCAGTGCTGCACATAAATACATGCTGGCCACCAACATTTATTGTAGCAGCATTCACAATAGCTAAGTTATGGGCACAACTAAGTGTCTAACAACAGAGGAACTGATAAGGAAAATGTGAATATCCACAATAAAAACTTTTTCAGCCATAAAGTATGATGTCCTAGGTAGTAAATGGATGCAACCAGAAAATCATATTCAGCAGATTTAGTCTCAGAAAGATAAATTGTGTAAGTTTTCTCTCATTTGTGGCTTTATATTTTATACAGTCATATATATACATATATATGTATATAATATATGAAATTGTCTAGGTATTAGACAAGGGGACTAATGGGAAAGGAGTGGAGGGAATATTCACAACAGAAAATATATACTTGTGGGAGCTGGAAAGATGGCTCAGTGGTTAAGAGCACTGGCTGCTCTTCCAGAGGTCCTGAGTTCAATTCCCAGCAACCACATGGTGGCTCACAACCATCTATAATGAGATCTGGTGCCCTCTTCTGGCCTGCAAGGATACATGCAGATAGAACAGTATATATGTAATGGTCTGTCCTGTCCCTTTAAGAGACAAGATCCGCCCACTCCCTCCCTGTCCAGCAGGGCATCTTCTTTTCACTTACAGTCCCAGCTCCTTCCTTTCTGTCTCTCTCCTGAGGCAGCTGCTGCAGTGGCTCACCACCCGCACCCTGTCTCCTTCCCTCCCTCCCCCTCCTCGGTTTCTTTGCTCATCCCACTCCCCCCCTTCCCTTCCATAATCCACTAAATAAATATCTAACCTCACTCTGCAAGGGGTGCCTATCGGGCTGTCTCTCACCCACCCGGGACTGTGGTTTCTCGTGGAACTGGCTGCCCTGCCGAGGTCTCTCACCCTGCCTAGGACCCATTGGCCCTCATGGCCACTAGGGGGGCTCCCTGCTTGGGATCTGGCTGCCTTCGTGACCCTGGGTGGTCTAGGGACCTGCTGCCCGCTGCAGCCACTTGGGGATCTGTGCCGTTTTACTTTTACCATAACAATATACATAATAAATAAATAAATCTTTTTTAAAAAAGAAAAAAATATATGCATGTAAGAAGAGTTATACGAAGATTAAGGAAGTGCAGAGATTGTGCCTCAGATAGGAGTGCTGACTATACAAGCAAAAGGAACCATGTTCAAATTCCTAGAACTACATAAAAGCTGGACAAGATCACAAGCCTGAAATCACAGTGCTCTGGAGAACGGAAAGGAGGACTGCTGGGGCTCACTGGCTGCCAGGTTTAGTAAGATCCTGTCTCAAGGGAGTGAGATGGACCAAGTGTCCTCCTCTGGCTTCCCTGCATGCATACCCCATGGACATACACTATACACAAACAGACATAGACACAGACATACACATACACATGACTTAAAGTTTTTAAAGTGCTAAGGGGTTGATAGATGGCGCAACACTGAAGAACATTTACTGCTCCTTCCAAAGGACCCATGTTTGGCTCCTATCACACACAAAACATTGGCTCCTAACTGCCCGTAACTCCAGCTCCAGGGGATCCTGTTCTCTCTTCTGACCTCCAATAGCAAGATCCTGTATTTAACAGGCATGCATAAATTAAGTAATAACAACAAACCTTTTAAAAAGTGTTGACAAATTAGGTTAGCAATTGAGAAACAATTTTTCAGCATAGCCATATTTTTTTTTATGAAAGTAAGTATCCGTAGGTAAGGAGATCACTCTTGGTTAAAATGTAGAAATACATAATAAATTCTGAAAACAATATTTATACCCTGTAGGATACATTTTTTAAAATTAAGGCGCATTATCCTGCATGCCCATTCTATAGCTCAGAGAAGGAACAGTTCAAATTACACCACCAAGATGTACTGTACAAAAGGAAAAATATCAATTTCTTCATAATTAAGCCTGAATGTTAGAAATACCTGATTAGGATTTTTGATTGGCATATATTCTTCATCTTCCTTTTCTTCAGAGCAGTGACGGGTTTTCTTTTTGTGTTTTTTACTGGTGTGTGAGTGACTTGACTTTGAGTCTTCTGGCTGCTCATCTAGTATAAGATCATATTTTGCACTTACATTTAATTAAGGACAAACAGGATAAATAATGGAAGCAAAATATAAGAAATATGGTAAACAAGGGAGGCCATAAAACTAAATGTAACTTAAAACAAATAATACCTGAAAGTACAGAATACATTTAGAAAACAAGTAATACAGTCTTCATTACGATCAAGAGAAATGAGAGGAATCCTGGCATCAGACAGCTAATAACCACTTACTTATAAGTGGAATAAAAATGTATTTGTCAATAATGAAAAAACTTAATTTAGAAAATGAGGCATGACATCAGCTAGAAAAACTGAAGGTATTACGAACCCCAAAGCCAGAGGCACTCTATAGATAGAAGGTGCATTGTACAACTCTTCTCAAGACAGTCAGAAAGTTAGCAATAAACAGTGACCAGTGACCATGAGGAAATTCTTTTAAGAACTTATAGCAATTAAAACTAAGTTACATGAACACAGATATATATATTAGAGCCATTTTTAATTATCAGAAAATGGGAACAATATTTAATAATACATAATAAAATACATTTTAGTATCATAGTATGATATAATATAAAAGGAGTTACTAATATTTCTTTTAAAGGCTAGGAAGGCCTATATGTAAATTAAAAGTGAAAAAGCTTAAGTCAACTACTGTATGGTTCATCCCAGGAGACAAAGCAGGCAGATTTCTGTGAGTCTGCATATGTAGCAAATTCCAGGCCAACCAGAGCTACACAGTGAGACCATGTCTCAAAACAAACAAGCAAACAAAATGACATAGACAGGAGGGATGGCTCAGCAGTTAAGAGTACTAGCTGCTCTTCCAGAGGACCTGCGTTCTGTTCCCAGCACCCATGTCAACTGGATTACAACTGCCTGTAACTCTGGCTCCAGAGATTTGGCACCTTCTTCTGGCTTTCAGGTACCCATATTCACACATGCACATACCTATCCATAGACACACACAAAAAATCCATAATTTTTAAAAACAACTTTTTAAAAAACTTCATAAATATTACTATTTGTAATCCCAGCTACTCAAAAAGCTGAAGTAAAAAAAAAATTAGTCTGAGACGAGCCTGGGCTTTTACAAAGTAAGATCCTGCCTAGGGAAAGAGTGGTTCCTTACATACACAAAACAGTGATTTTAATTTCATCAATCTTTATGAAAGATAAAGGCTTGAAAGGAAAAAAACAAAAAGTGCCATTTGTGTATGTGACAGAAGTGAGCAAATCTTTTCTAAATTTATATAAAATGTTACTTAAATTTTAATTGGACCCAAGAGTGTAGCTCTGTGGTAACATGCTTGGTATCATGCAGAAAGCTCTGGGTTTGATCCTAGCACACAATATAATAACAATAGTAGTAGCAGCAGCAGCAGCAGTAGCAGTAATGTTTTAAATCAAAATATGCAATTTATCTAATGTAATTTTAAAAAAAAGCCTTAGAAGAAAGCATAAATTGGGCATGGTGGTACATGCCTTTAATCTCAGCACTTAGGAGGCAGAGGCAGGAGAGTTCAAGGCCAGCCTGGTCTATATAGTGAGCTCTAAGACAGCTACAAAGTGAGACCCTGTCTCAAAAAATAAACTAGGAGAAAGCAATAAACCTCATGTAAAAATAATATCGATTTCTACAATGTGCTCTGAAGGCTGAGCTCTGAACTGTGACGAACATGAGGAAGCCTAACACACGAGTGCTATTTAGTTGTATCGGGGACTAGAGTCAACACAGACATGTCCTTTAAGGACCAGAGTCTAATGTCTGGTTTTTTTTTTTAATGTTTGTCCTCATAGTGGCACTGCTTAGGTTTCCCCTATGCATATCCCATATACACATAAGATCAAAAAGTTAATGATATCCCTTCTAGCTTTCCACAAGATGGCCAGAGATGGACCATCAGTCCCGTTATTACTTTATTACCTACAATTTCTTTCCTCTTTTATACTATGCCTGATTATTTCTAGTGTTCTTCAAACTAAAGGTCATAATTCAACAATGAGCTGTAGAATTTATGGTTCATAACTAGCAATTTTAGAATCACACAGAATAAAGAAATAGAGAACAGCACTTCCAGAATACTGTTAGTTAGGATGCAGCTGAGTGGTACAGTTGCCTCATATGTGCAAGGTCCTGGGTGGAATCCCCAGCACTGTCAGAAAAGCAAAAAACAAAAAACACCCCAAAAACACCCACAAAACTTATTAAGATTTTGTTTCACTTGTATATGGGGACTGGGTGTGTATAAAAAAGAGTATATATGCTTGCACTAGCGAAGATATAAACTTTATATTTTTAAGATGAGGTTCTTACTAAGTCACAAGCCTAATCATGCCCCATCTTGAGTAACTGGACTTCACACATGCACTCCACCCTCTAAGCTTTCTAGATGGTGGGTAAAGGAAGTAGTATGAAGGGGTGCAGTAAGCCCAATAAGTAGAGTGGATGACTAACACTCATTAAAACATTTTGGGGCTACAAACTTTAAATAATACATTGACTTCCTTAGGGTCAGAACAAACTCCATGGTAAACATCTCTGCTTTATGCTCTGTATCTACACTTCCTTTATGGTCCTGTACCCTCCCCTTCTTAGTGGTCAGACAGATGTGAGAATAACATCTGCACATATTCATCTATACCTTTTATGATCCTGAGCTTCAATCACATGCCTTCTAATATCCTTTCTTTAGGATCAACCTCAGCTCGTTGGTCTGGCTGCCTGAGAAGCTTCTTAGGCTGATACTGTCTGCCCCCTTCAGACTCTAACACATCACAATGCTTTGTGCACTACAGACAGCAACACATTTTAAAGTGTGAAAATCTAAAGGCCAACCTGATACTCATCTCTCCTTGATGAATACTTGGAGAAGACATGCCTACATAACACAGGAAAAGAGAACTTCTTTCCATCAACAGAAATGAGGAAACAAAGATGCCATAGTGTGGAGTGATAGGTTTATAATGGGAAAATCTGTCGAACAAATAAAAATGACATAATACAAACAGTATGTTTCACTGCTTTTTACTTGTCTCAACTTAAAACTTGGAAGAATCCGAATTCTATGGTCAAGTCAATAGGTTGTTGTTCTTAATCCTGTAAATGTCAACTATTGCACTGAACAGGAAGAAGCCTTAAACAAATGACAATGTATTATGCAGAAAAAAAGCAATCTAATTATGTGACAGAGAACCATAAGATTTTGTTATCTAGATAAGGAAATTAAATATAAGAGAATGAATAACACAAAACATTAGCAAATACAAAAATAAAAAATTTACCTGAAGAGCATTGGATGCATAGGAAAGTATTTAATATAAGAGTAGGAGGTAAACTATTTAGACCCAAGGTTTCTTTCAAACCTAACTTTCTCCATAATACAAAGTATAATAAAAAAGCAAAGTCTGGGAGACACTGAAAAGCTATAACAGCAAACTGTTCCTTCACAAATGATCCATACAGTGGATGGATGTGCATACGACTCTTGAAAAGGATACTCCTGTTTGGGCTTTACTTTTTCTTTCAAAACCAAATTGGATGGTTTATCCTGTTCCTTTTCATACTCCTTGAAATCACTCTTGGTATATTTCCCACCTATTTATTAAGAAGAAAAAGAATTAGTATCACATAATGAAACACCAGTGAGTTTATAACTCACAAAGGGCTACTGTATAAAAGGCACACATTGGGAAGCAGAAAAAGTAAAGGACAAAAGTACGATAGCAAACCTGTCTCTGCTGTCAGGCTATGTTCAACTTTCTTGGTAGCCAAATGCTGCCATCTACTGACATATATAAATATTACAACACCCAACTGAAATACTCATGCTACAGTCAATCAGAGCCACTAAGTCAGCAGCTAACACTAATCCTAAATAGACTTGTAATTTCCCCACATAATACTGTAATTATAATATGTAAGAAACACAAACAAAAGGCCACTCTGGCAAACAGTACAGGGACAGACACCACGCTGCTTTCCGCCATCACTTCTATCAAGAGCAAGTCAAAACTCATTCTGGTGAGACTGGTGAGCCAAGACGGGACAGGTTTCTCCTTCAGCCACAAAAGAAGCTGACTCTTCGGCATTACGATCTATTGTGAACTAAAAAGTTCTCTTTGTGGAGCAGAGAGAAGTATATGCCCTCTAAGCAGTGGACTGAAAATGAATTTGACTTTCAAACGGGAAGACAAAGGGTGAGGCACTGGTTGGGTGTACTGAGGAAACATCAGCATGGCTTCTGGTGAGGTGAAGGCCATTGTGAAGAAACAATGGGAAGAAGAAAGTTCTTGACAAAAACCAGATATTTATCTGGATTTTTATAGGCCTTAATAAAAAAAAATCAATTCATTTTCACAAAGCACTCAAAAGAGCACAATCATGTATTTCAACAGCAGGGAAGGAGTCACAGAAACAGGGAGAGCACAGGACCATGAACCAAGTCATTTCTTCCTGCAGAGATCACAGATTCCAGTGGGCCTTCCAGTTGTCAACTCTACTGATTTCTCCCTCTTCTAACCCCCACCATTGACCAACATATAATCCTATTTATTATTTTTAAAATGCAGTAAAATCATGGAAAACAGATTATAAATGGAATAGAAAAAGTGATCTTGAGGCTGGAGTGATGGCTCCATAATTAAGAGCACTGCTCTTGCAGAGGACCTGGATTCAACTCCTAGAACCCACATGATGGCTCCAGTTCCAGGGAATCCAATACTCTGGTCTTGGCTGGCAGCAGGCATACACATGGTGCACACACACACACACATGCACACCTGAAGCAGAACATCAATAAGAGGAGATAAACTAACAAACATACCTTTCCCTTTCCATTTAACCTTTGCAACAGACTGGCTAAAATCCACATGTATTCTCCTGTCGTCTATAAGTACATTGTCCATTTTGAAGAATGCTTTCTCACAGTCTTCTTCCTATTAGTGATTACAAGAAAAATCAAGCATGAATGTTTACAGGAAAGATTTCTGCAATTAGAACAAATACTGTAAAT
Source organism: Alexandromys fortis (assembly GCF_014885135.2). NCBI lineage: Eukaryota > Metazoa > Chordata > Mammalia > Rodentia > Cricetidae > Alexandromys > Alexandromys fortis. Next base: position 4,204,650 of record NW_026068007.1, read on the forward strand.
AAAAAGGCTGTTATTACCAAAATTAATATTCAAATACTTTTTTATTCCAGATATTAAATGCATTACATCTCAACCCCAGTAATAACATTTTGAGGCTCCATCTCCATTACCTCCATTATGTCAATGAGAAAACAGTAGAGTTTAATGAGATATAGTACACAAGTAGCCAAGGGTCAGAGCCATCATTTGAACTGAGGCGGTCTGACTGTAGTGGACACACATACACTTACATCTGGGTGATGCAAGTCTACAGTTACAGTTACTCAAAACTAAAAATACTATTTCCCCAAAGTGAATGTTGTCTTCATAAACTTGGTGTTAAAAGTAATTCAGCAGGGGTTGGAGAAAGCTCAGCATAGTAGAACCCTTGCTTAGCACATACAAAGAACTGGAGCTGGGGCGGGCGGGGTGGGGGGAGAGTCCTCTAGAACCAAACAAAAACCTCTGGTGAGCCAGTATGACATCAGCCAAGGCAACACAACAAGAACTCATCCTCAAAAAATAACAAAAACCAGAATCAGGTATATTTAGACTATGACATACCTTTTCAAATTCAATAAAAGCATAACAAAGGGATTCTCCTGTTTTCCAATCTCGGATAACTTCACAACTGAAAAAATAATTTTTTTTTGAAAAGTCACTTAAAAAAAACAAAAAAACATTTTCTCTAATTTTTCAGACCAGAACAAAATAAGTCAGTTATTAAACCCACAGATGGCAAAGTTTTCAGTAACAACTCTATTTAAACACACACACATACACAGCCCATTACTCTAGTAACTGAATTATTTAAATTCTATTCCAAATACACAAACTAGGTTATAGTTGGTGGAGATGGGGGCAGGCTTCCCTTTAACAAAATTAAACTGCTAAATTCTTTTTATCTTAAAATTATTTTGTTTATTTTCACATTTTTGAGGCAAGGTCTTCTCGTGCAGCCCTGGTTGGCCTGGTACTCATTCTGAAGCCCAGGTAATCTCAAACTCACAGCAATCTTCCTGCCCCAACCTTCTATGTACTGAGATTAAAGGCATACACTATCATGTCTCGTAAAATCTTTAAATCATAAAGTCTTTTTTAGTTCAAACATGAAGACTTAAAGAATATGTTATACTTATTAGTATGTTTATGCTTTTGAATGTGATACAAGAACCCACTATGTAGCTCTAGCTAGTCTGGAACTCACTATGCAGACCAGGCTTTGCTTGCTATAGAGATCTCCCGGCTGTCGTCTCCCAAGTGCTTAGATTAATGGCATGAGCCACCATAGTTTAGGCTTATGCTGTGAGTTTTAAAGTAAACAGTGTTCAAATACTATAAATACAGGTACCACACAAAACTAATTCACTAAACAGTATTAAGAGAAAAGGCCAAGAAGGAAGAACTGAAAGAAGCTGGCTTATCTCTCCCCATGTATCATAAGGACCATTTTAAAACATTAAATGAAAGGACATCCTAACCATAGGACATGTTGATCAGTGAGAAAATCTGACTAGCTTTGCAGATTTTCACCTTAATAATATAGGAGAGGGGCCATGAGATGGTTCAGAAAGCAAAGGTACTTGCTCTGGGGACTGATGGTCTGAGTTCACTCCCTAGAGCCCACATAGAGAAGAGAACCATCTTAGCCAGGTGATGGTGTCGCACGCCTTTCATCTCAGCACTTGGGAGGCAGAGGCAAGCGGATCTCTAAGTTTGAGAAGAGCTGGTTTATGGAGCAAGCTCCAGAACAGCCAGAGTTATACAAAGAAATCCTGCCTCAAAAACAAAAAAAGGAGAGAGAACTATTTCCTGTGAGCTGTATATTCTCTAGAATGGTAGTACTAGCTTGTTTTTAAAATAATAATAATAATAATAATAAATAATAATAATAAATAATGGCTGGAGAGCTGGCTCAAAGGGTAAGAGCACTTGCTGCTCTACCAGAGGACCTACGTTCCACTCCCAACAACACACTAGGTGACTCACAACTATCTCTAACTCTAGCTCTGGGATCTGATGCCTTTTTTTACCCTCCAAGGACACCCATACACATGTGGCATACTCACACATACTTTTTAAAAATAATAATATTTAAAATAAATACTTAATGATAATATAGGGAAAATTAACCAAAAGAAAAAAATTTTCACTGGGGTGGTCTGGTAGTTTGTGAAGTGTTTGTCTTGAATGCATGGGGACCTGAGTATGCAGTGATGTGAGTTTGTAATCCCTAGATCCCCTAGGACTCAGTGTAGCCAGCCAGCACAGCCTACTTGGTGAGCACCAGCCAGTAAGAAACACTGACACACACACATACATACATACACACACACACACACACACACACACACACACACACACACACACAGCATGGGGACCTTGGGGGAGGGTTGAAGTGGGGAGAGGCATGGAGGGGAGCAGAGAAAAATGTAGAGCTCAATAAAAATCAATTAAAAAAAATTTAGACACTGCTTGAGGAAAACACCCAAGGTTGTCCTCTGGTCTTTACATAACTGCACATGCAAAATAAAAATAAAACCCACAGGGCTGGAGAGATGGCTCAGAGGTTAAGAGCACTGTTTGCTCTTCCAGAGGACCTGAGTTCAATTCCCAGCAACCACATGGTGGCTCACAACCGTCTGTAATGAGATTTGGTGCCCTCTTCTGGTGTGTGGGCATACATGCCAGCAGCACATTGTATGCATAATAAATAAATCTTAAAAAAAAAAATAGATGTTGAGACCCCCATCTCAAAAAAAAAAAAAAAAAAACCCACAACAAATCACAATTCTATGCTTTTGAGGTATGGTAATGTTAACTTGTAATCCCAATACTCATTAGTGTGGAAGATAGATTCAAGGTCAGAGTAGGCTATGATAGTGAGACCTTGTCTTAAAAACCTCGTGCACATGCACACATCATACACACACACACACACACACACACACACACACACACACACACACGGGAGGGGAGGGGAGGGGGGAGGGAGGGAAGGGAGGGGGAGGGAGGGGAGGAGGAGGGTGGGAGAGAGGGAGGGAGGGAGGGAGGGCGAGCGCTGGACACAAAGCTTAACTGATCAAAGAGTTTGTCAAGTAGCCAAAAGCCCTAGGCTCAATCAACAACCACAGAAACGGAGTGTGGTAGCCACCTATAATCTTAGCACTCAGGAGGTAGAAGCAGGAGAATCAAGTTCCAAGTCATCCTTAGCTACATGTTAAGTTTAAAAAAATAAATCCATAAAACTTGGTAATAGCGACATAGGCTGCTAATAATTTTAGGAGTTAAGTTAAATGAGATAAATATTTTAAATATTAAGGCTGTTGAGAGTATTATACAAGTAGATAAATTGCTCAACTCATATTTTACTGTGAATATTAAGAATTGAAGAATCACTCAAATATTTAATTTGTGCATATATCTGAAAACATACTTTTCTTTTCTACTGTTGAAATACTCGCTTGTAAAAATCACCAATATGAAATTCACCGAAGAGACTGGGAACATGTCTCAGTGGTAGAGGTTTGCTTAACAGGCATAGTACCCTAGGTTTGATCCTTAGCCCCACAAAAAAAAATTAATTCACTCAAAATCGATAAACTTCTCAAAAATGTGTAATTAGAAAATTCTGTTGAGTGTTGAGGCATGGGGCTTTAAGTCCTAGCACTCAGTAGGCAGAGACAGGAGGATGTCCATGAGTTCAAGCTCTGTGTGGTACATAGAGAAAACTGCTGGCCATCTAGGGCTACAAATGAGACCCTATTTCAAAATGACAAAAAAATAAAACACCAATCAATCAATTAATTAATACCTAGATATTTCCAAATCTCTTTTATTAATCCCAGAATTACCTTCTTATTGGCCCAAATCTTGAGAATATTATCTCCAGGTCCTCATCTGTGGTCACTGGATTCAATTTACACACAAATAAAACATTTTCTGGAGGTTTAATGTCTGCATCAGGTAAGTCTCCCACCTAAAGTTATAAATAATCAAGCATACAAATCAATTCCTTTAGTTTCTCTTCTAAATATTTTGTCCAAGCCCACAACACTGATTTCCTAGAAGCATCTAAATTTACATCATGAACTATAGGTTCAGGGTGAAAAGAAAAATGTAAAAAAACATTTCAAGGGCTAAAAAGATGACATATGGAGTAAAGGTGCTAGCCACAAGCTCAGTGACCTGAGTTCAATTCCTAGGGCTCAGATATATCAGAATATGGCCCAACAATGGAATGGTAGGAGGGTTCTGAGCATTTGTGAGAAAGCTCCAAGAAACCAAGACAAGAGCCTTGTGACCTCAGTTTCTTCAAAAACATGGAATTGTTCTTAAATTGTACTTTCATGCCTCTCCCAGGTGCAGGGGGCAGGAGTGAGTTTACTTCAGATTATTCATTATAACTTGGCTATTGTTATTTGTCTATATGTCTATATGTTATATACGTTAGGTGTACATGTGAGGGTCTGAGTGCTATGGACAGCAACTGGTTCTCTGCTTCCACTAAGGATCCAACTTAGCTCATCAGGTGGCAGGTGCTCTTACTCACGGAGCTAGCCCCAGTGCTTTTTATTGTTATGCCTCATAACTATGCTTTACACCTTTTTTGGAAAATAATATATCAAATACTTTAAAAAAGAAAAATTGGGGATAATTTGGGACTTTTGAAGCCAGGATAGATCTGGATTCCTATCCTAGCTATTACCCTTTTGATTTCACTGCATTTGCCTTTAAAATGGAAATTGTGCCTGGTGTTGTGGGAATCTAGGTTCTCAGACGATGGGGCTAGGAGGAACACAAGTTTATGTTCATGATGAGCTCCAATAAGAGTCTGTCAAATAAATTTCAAAAGTAAATATACAGATGGAAATTGTGGTATTGCTTGATGAATTAGCAGTAATGATTTGTAAGTATCAAGTTAGGTTAAAAAATATTAGCTATTAATATTGTTAATACCAGGAAAAATATAGTATCAGACTTTTTAACTGAAAAAATATAGTACATTTTGTTTTTTGTGTGTATGTGTATAAGTACATGCATGTTATGTCTTTCCACCATATGTGTTTACTATAAAGGTGGTCGGACTGGGAGACAGAGCCATGAAGTGAGGTCTCATGCACAGCCAGCTTTATTCACAGCATCAGGCAATTTGTACCCCAAGTGTTTTTATTTTTCCTTTTCTGTTTTTTTTGAGACAGGGTTTCTCTGTGTAATAGCCCTGGCTGTCCTGAAACTTGCTCTGTAGGCCAGGCTGGTCTGAAACTCCCAGAGATTAGCCTGCCTCTGCCTCCCAAGTGCTGGGATTAAAGGCGTGCACCACCACTTGACAAGATCATGTATTTTTTTCCCCCTTTGGCTATTCCTTCTCATAGTCTAAGATGTTTACCATATTAATGAATATATTATTTAGTTTTATTGCTAAATTCTTTAAAAATATGATTATGTGAAATCTAGTCTTCTGTGATTTGTAATACCTAGTTCTTTCCATACTGCTTTTCAATAGGGAACCACAATTTCTACATAGTTTTTCCCTTAAAGGTTCAACCTTATGCCTTTTCCTTTATGCAGACTAAAGTTAAGATCAAAGTCAGCTGTTGCACTAGTGTGTCAGAGCACACTGTATGCACTTCCTGCTAAAGCCCACAAAGGGCAGCAGTGAGACAGAACCATGATGATGCAATTTATTTCCTACAAGCATTTTGTGGGAAACAATATTCTACTATATGTATTTGAAAACTCTGAGATCATCGTGTAAAGAATCGTCTACTGAATAAACATACCGAAACTAAAATCTTTGAATTCAGAAACAGAAGAAGCTACAAAGCCATAAATCTGTTCAACAATTTTGAAGCCTGTCAAAGGCAACAACAGCTTATTAACTACACCCAATGACAAGGATCACAGCCAGGCAGCCAGGCATGGTAGCACACTCCAGGCTACTTGGTAGGCTGATGAGCCTAGTAAGACTAGCCTGGGCAGTATAGTAAGACCCTGTCTCAAAAAAGAAAAGAAAAGAGATAAAGAGAGAGAGATCATAATGCAAAAGAGAAGAGTTAATAAAAATCTATAAATGACAAAAGAACAAATAAGAAGTTCGTAGGGGGTAGGGACAAAACTTGCAAGAGACTGGGGAAATGGCTCAGTGGTTAGGAGCATGCACTAAAAGCTCCTAATTTCTTTCAGAGAACCTAATTTTGGTTCCCAGAGGCTCACAACCACCTGTAACTCCAGCTCCATGAGGACCTGAAGCATGTGGCCTCCGTGGGTACCTGCACTCACACATGTACATGCAAACATACACATAATTAACTGGGCTGAGATTGCTAGACAAAGAAATGTTTCACTATAGGGAACTAAATGAGTATTCAGTTCAAAAACTATTCTCCAATTTACATAAAATGCAGTCTAATAAGCAATGTTTAAAAATTATATGAAAACTAAAATCCTAATATTTATAACTTAGATAACCACCTCCTATTTTTTAATTGCTATTTTTACATTAATTTGCGTATGTGTGTTTGTGAACGTGAGCATGTACATGCCATGTGCACATACACAGGGCAGAGGACAGCTTCTTACATCAACAGGCTTGTCATCAATACCTTCACTCACCACCTCACCTAACCTTTCCCAGTTTGTAAAAAAGCCCTCAGTAATTAATGGAAAAACAAAACCAAACTGTTTACTTTTCTGTTATTATTTTCTACAAAATGTAATCCAGGGGGAAAATCTCACTGAATTTTCGCTAGTTTATTACCACAAAAGCAGATAAACTCCAAGAATGTGTTCTGTAAGTTATATACCATATCTTACATAGCATGAGTTATATAATAACTTTCTGACCAAAATTATTATCTTACCATCTCTAGAAGAATAGCTTGAGTTTTAGCCTCTTTTTCTGCCTTTATTTCTTCTACTTCTTCAGCTGATCTTCCTTTGAAGTCATCAATTTCTTCATCTGCTCCTATTCGACCACTCTGCAAAACAGAAGTTAAAAATTTGAGAATCATGAAAGATACCATGTTTTTTATTCTTGGCCTATCAGATGTAACAGAATAGAAGCTTACAAGTCTCTGGGCACTCACTGAAATTAATTCTATAGTATTTGCCAGACTTGGCTTCTGACTGATTGCAAAATCAAAAGAAATGTTTATATCGATACTATTAGCCAACTAAGTATTCAATTGAAAGAATACATAATTTTAGAATTAAAACACCAAACCCAACCATAAATTCAGCTTTGAGAAAGCATCATGAACACCTTAAATTTATACTTTAAAATGCCTTAGAGAACATTCCCTGCAGTCCACAAAAACGCCTGGGCCTAGCCTGGCTCCAGAATATCCCCATTTCAAAAGTATTTTACAAGATGTTCTTTCAGTTACCGTGAGGCTATTCTCCTAGAGTTGGGAGATAAGAAAACCTTCCCAAAGTACTGCTTATATAAGGTTTGAGAACTGAGAATTCTGGTAGAATAGAAACTAAAGAGAGAAACTAAGGAAATAATAAAACAACTACAAAAATTACCATCTCTATGGGCAAGAAAAGAATTCCAAACTTCTTCTAGTATAATAAACAAGATAAGCAATAGAAAGAAACGCTTTAATATACCTATACAAGAAGGTTATACTAGCTGGGTGTGGTGGAGCACTCCTTTAAGCCCAGAACATAGAAGGCAAAGGCAGGTAGATCTCTGTGAATTCATCAACAGCCTGGTCTACACAGCAAAATTCCAGGCTAGCCAAGGCTACCTAGTGAGACTCTGTCTCAAAAGAAAGAAAACAAACAAACAACACCAAATGCTACTTACATCTAATTGTTCCCTTGTAGGTTCTGGTGATCGATCGGGAATTAATAAATCAGGAGGGTCATCAAACGGATCATCTAAAATCACTGTATGATTTATCCTTACAAAACAAATCCAAGTCAAATGTTACATTTATTTCAGAATCCACACTTATTTTCAGACTTTACCATACAAGTATTTCTAATGTCCAAAGACTCCACAGTGCAAGGGTATTACTGACCTACAGTATACTTTTATAATGAGCAGCGCCACATTTCCTTCGGTATTACTGCTCTGCATTACTTTATAATGTAAATTAACCTGGGCATGAAAGCTGGTACCTGTAACCCCAGCACTCAGGGGGTCAAGAGAAGAGAATCACAAACCTGGAGACAAAGTTCCAAGTAAGCTGCATTACAGAGTGAGACCCTGCCTCAAAATATACACATTAAAAACTAAAACAAGAAAGAAAGAGGAAAAGGAATAAGTAAACTTCTAAACCTTGTTGTGCCTAATTTTTTTTAATAACCTGCCTCTAAAAAAATAAACTGAAACAAGAGTAATTCTTACCAAAATAATTAGTACAAGAGAAAAAAATATAAAAGCTCCTTTTCTTGAGAGTCTAGTGTTCTCATATTAATTCACACTATAGAATTATTTATTCTGTAACTAGTCGTGATACTTAATTTTAATTGTCAACTTGGCAGGATCTGGAAACACCTAGAAAGGGAGTCTGGATTAAAGTGGTCTGTGAGAATGCCTGTGTGGGATTTTCTTTCTTTGTCTTCCCCTCCCTCCACCACGAGACGGGGTTTCTCTGTGTAGCCCTGGCTGTCCTGGAACTCACTCTGTAGACCAGGCGGGCCTCGAAATCATGAGATCCACCTGCCTCTGCCTCCCAAGTACTGGGCTTAAAGGCATGCACCACCACTAACTAGCTTGAGGGATTTTCTTAATGGATGGGATGATCCACCTGAATATGGAAGGCACCATCTCACCTCCCTGGACTGACAGAAAAGGAGACGGGGAGCTGAGCATAGGCACTCCTTGCTCTGCTTCACCGCTGAGAATGTGATGAAGCTCCTGCCACTTTAATTACTCTTACTTTATCCCTACTACAGTCTTGAGCTGTGAAATGAAATAGACCCCTTTCTCCTTAAGTTACTTTTTATTTTCTTTTATTTTACTTTGTTTTTTTTTGAGACAGGGTTTTTGTGTAACCCTGGCTGTCCTGGAGCTCGCCTTGAACTCACAGAGATCTGACTGCCTCTGCCTCCCGAGTGCTGAGATTAAAGGAATAATCACCATTACCTGGCCTTAAATTACTTTAATAAAGAGTATTTTATCACAGAAAAATGAAAAACATGGAGATTTTAGTTCTATGTATAGAAGTCTCATTCATGCCATCACACGTCCAACATCAGTGTTAAAACATTCTAGTATATTAAAATAGGAAAGGTAAACACACCTGATATCTTGATATGGTACAAAATCCTTGTCAACAAAGGTCTCATTGATTTTCTTAACTATGTCCATGCCTTCTGTCACTTCACCAAACACTGTATGAACACCATCAAGGTAATCTAGATTTTCTCCTGTAGTAATAAGAAACTAGACCGAAAGGTACATAATAAACATTTTTAAAAAATGTAACTCTGAAATCACTTATAACTCTAAAGAAAACAACACCAAGACTCTACATTTACTGTAACTCTGAAATCACTTACAACTCTAAAGAAAACAACATCAAGACTCTACATTTACTGTATCAATTATTTCTAGAACTAAATAAAAAGCACAGACTATGTGTATACCAACAGGTACACAGATGTTCTGTTGATCAACAAGACATGGGCACATGTGTACACAGTGCTCATGGAAGCCAGAAAAGGGCATCAGATGCCTTGGAACTGGAGTTTCATTGTGAGCCATCATATGGCTGTTAGGAATTGAACTGGGTCCTCTGGAAGAGCAGTTAGTGCTCTTAACCATTAAACCATCCATGTTCTAACCTGAGATCCATGTTGATCACTGCCATTGTTCACCATGGACACAGTGCCCTTCTTCTTGTGCTTTATCCTTGGCACTTTTTCTGCCTCAAAAAAGTTTGCTTGATCACCATACAGTTGTCTGAAAGTATACAATAAAGTTATAAAACTTAAATACTCTCAAAATGAATTACAGATACCATGACAATGTTATTGTGTCTTTTATAGAGATATCCCACTATAATTCAAATACTCCTTTCTTCTCACAGGCATTCTTGGAACCTAGGAAACTACCTTAGAATTTGGATGACATTTTAACATGAAAATTGAACTACAGAAATTATACTTTGTCCTTATTTAAAAATAAAAAGCTGGTGGTGGTGGCACACTTTTATCCCAACACTTAGGAAGCAGAAGAAGGCAGATCACTGTGAGTTCCAGGTCAGCCTAATCTACAGAGCAGATTCTAGGACAGCCAAAGCTATCTAGAGAAACCCCGCCTAGTCAACCCAAAAAGTAAAGTAAAATAAAATGTTGAACATGATGGCATACACTTTTAATCCCAGCACTTGGGAAGCAAAAGCAGGCAGATATTCAAATGCCAGTTGGTGTTGCAGAATATTTGTTAACACTGTGTGAAGATGTGTCACTGTGATTGGTTTAATAAAGAGCTAAATAGCCAATAGCTGGGCAGGAGAGAATAGGTGGGACTTCCAGACAGAGAGGGGAATTTGGGAGGAGACACCAGGAGGCACTGAAGAAGTTGGACATACAGTACAGAGAGGTAACTGAGCCACATGGCAAAATGTAGATTAGTAAAAACAGGCTAATTTAAGTTATAAGAGCTAGTTGGGCAAAGCAGTGGTAGTGCTCGCCTTTAATCCCAGCACTTGGGAGGCAGAGGCAGGCAGATCACTGTGAGATCAAGGTCAACCTGGTCTACAAGAGCTAGTTCCAGGACAGGCTCCAAAGCTACAGAAAAACCCTGTCTTGAAAAAACAAAAACAAAAACAAAAAAAAAAAAAAAAAAAAAAAAAGAGAGATAGTGGGAAAAAGCCTAAACTACAGCCAAGTTTTCATAATTAATAAGTCTAAGTCTCCATGTCATTATCATGTCATTATATATGAATCGGTGGGCCAAAGGAAAGTCTGAGATTCAGGCTAGCCAGGGCTACATAGTGAGACCTTTAATTACATAATAAATAAATAAAGAGGGCTGCTGAGATGACTAAATGGATAAAGGTGCTTGCCTTTATCCTGGAGTTAGGGCCCCAGAATTTAGATGGCAGAAAGAACTGATCCCTTCAATTTGTCCTCTGATCTCCATGAAAACACACACACACATACACAAATAAAAGTTAATTTCTTTTTAAAGAATAAAAGAAGCAGGACTGTGAGCTGACTCAGCAGGTAAGGTGCTCGCCACCAAGCATAATGACCTAAATTTGATCCCCAAAACCCACATGGTGGATGGAGAAACCAGACTCCTACAAGTTGTACTGATCTTTACACATGGCATGCATGTCCATACAGACATACACACAATAAAAGAATAAATTAATGAATACACAAGTAAATATACATATAAACCTGCACTTGGGAGGCTGAGGCAGGAGGGTTGTAACAAGTTTGAAACTAGCCTGGGAAACACAGTGAGTTCCAAAACAGCCTGGACTAACATGAGACTGTCTCATAAAACCAAATAAATAATATGAACTGAGACAGAAGTGATGATGCACATCTATAACTCAAAACTTAGGAAGCTGAGACATAAGAATCTTGAATCTGAGCCAAGCCTAGACTACACGGTGAGTTCCAGGCTAGCCTGGGTTATGAATAAGACCCTATCTCAAAAGTAATTAAAGAACAGAGAAGTAAAAAGAGGAAAGGGGTATAGCTCAATCAGGAAAATACATGTTTAGAATACACAAGCATGTTAAGCCAGGTGTAATGGTGCATGCCTCTCATCTCAGAACTTGAGAAAGTAGAGGCAGAAGGACTAGTTCAAGCCCATTCTCAGCTTGATAGAGATTGAGTTCAAGGTCAGCCTGAGCTACATATGTATGTAAGATCCTGTCTCTACATACATACATACATACATACATACATACATACATACAGTCCTCCTTGGGTTTTTTGTTGTTGTTGTTAGTGGTGGTGATGTTTTATTTTTTATTTATTTATTTATTTATTTATTTTTAAATCAAGTTGACACAAGCTAAAGTTAATTATTTGGAAAGGAGAACCTAAATTGAGAAAATGACTCCATCAGATTACCTGTAGGCAAGTATATAGAACATTTTCTTGATTAATGATTGATGTAGGAGGGGCCAGTCCAGAGAAAATCAGTGCCACCCCTGGCAAGTAGTTCCAGGTTGTGAGCTGTGAATACGTTTTATTGGTTAATAAAGAAGCTGTTTCAGTCAAAGGCTTAGCAGAGTAAAGCCAAGTGGGAAACCAGAAGAGAGAGAGAGAGAGAGAGAGAGAGAGAGAGAGAGAGAGAGAGAGAGAGAGAGAGAGAGAGAGAGA
>NW_026068007.1:4218197-4269215 GCF_014885135.2 Alexandromys fortis
TACAGATAATGCAATGATGAAAGGAAATCTAGCAGGATGTATGAAAATGAATGTAGATTATGTAAATTAGAGAAAAACCAAACACCTTCAGGACTTTTGTTTGTTTTACAATTAGTAAAAAGTATTTCACAGACTAGGGGTAAAGCTCACGTAGAATAATTACCAAGCATTCCTGATGCTTTGAATTCAATCCCCAATAGCACATAAAAAAGAGGGGCTTTGCAAAAATCTTTATTTACTGTGAACAATCTTTCTCATATAAATTCACCTGCATATTCAATAAACATCTACTGTGTACATTTGGGGTGGTTTGAAATGTCTTCTATAGGCTCAGGTATTTGAATACTTAGTCCTCAGATGGTGGCACTGTTTGAGGAAGCTACTGAATTTTTAGGATGGAAACCTTGCCAATGGAAATTCATTCCTGGAGGGAGACTTTGAGTGTTCATACTCGCCCACGTCTAGTTCACTCTCTCTGCTTGGTGCACTTGTTAAAGATGTGAACTCTCAGCCACCTAACCCAGCCGAACGCTGCCATGCCTGCCCTACCATTATGAAACACCCCTCTAGAATAGTGATCCAAAGCAAACTCTTCCACAAACCACTTATGGTCGTGGTGTTTCATCACAGCAACAGAAGAGTAACTAATACAGCCCTCTAGATGGCTTGGCACTGCCATCACAAACATCCTTAGATTATGGTTCATGTCCTTGAAGAGCTCACAGTCTAGTCACAGAGAGACATTCTAACACGGTCTTAAGGCACTAAGAAACCATACAGAAAATAACATACATGAGGCTCCTTGCCCTCAATAAATTCATATTTATGAAACTAGTGTCATAACCAGGTATGATGGCATATGCCTGAGCAGAATCAGGAGAAAAATGAACTTAAGATTAGCCTGGGATATACAGTAAGACAGTCTCAAAATCTAACAGGAAAAACAAAACAATGAAGGTCCTTACAATTAAACATGAAGGGCTGGAGAGATGGCTCAGTGGTTAAGAGCATTGCCTGCTCCTCCAAAGGTCCTGAGTTCAATTCCCAGCAACCACATGGTGGCTCACAACCATCTATAATGAGATCTGGTGCCCTCTTCTGGCATACAAACATACATGGAAGGAATGCTGTATACATAATAAATAAATCTTTTAAAAAAAATTAAACATGAAATAATGACAACACTAGGTATTTCTAATAATACTATGTTATTTAAATAGTAAATTGTTTACTATTTCAACTACAGGGTTTCTCTGTGTAGCTCTGGCTGTCCTGTAAACACTCTTGGAGACCAGGCTGGCCTTCAACTCAGAGATCCACCTTCCTTTGCTTTAAGTGCTGAGGTAAAAGGCGCATCCCACGTCTGGCTCTGTAAAATGATTTTTTTTTTTTTGGATTTTCGAGACAGGGTTTCTCCATAGCTTTTTTGGTTCCTGTCCTGGAACTAACTCTTGTAGACTAGGCTGGCCTCGAACTCACAGAGATCCGCCTGCCTCTGCCTCCCAAGTGCTGGGATTAAATAAAATGAATTTTTTAAAGGTAGTTTTATAACAAGGGTTCAAAATAAGGAATATTTATAGCTGGGGAAATAAGAAGACTACATGGAGTCCTAAGGTAAAAATTAAAAGAATTTGATTGTATCATATATATCAACACATGGTATATCATAGATACAACAATTTTACATATCAATTAAAAATATATCTAAAAGGAAAACTTGGAGACTGGTGAGGTGGCTCAATGGATAAGGGAGCTTACTGTCAAGTCTGATGACCTGCAATTGATCCCTGAAACCCACATGGTAGAAGGAGAATGGACTCCCAAGTTGTCCTCTGACCTCTACAGGAATGCCTGGGAGAATCTGCAAGAGCACACACGTACACATGCACACTCTCACACACACAGAAACAATAAGTAAAATGGACATTTTTTAAAAGATAAAAGAGAGCTGGGCAGTGGTAGTGCACGTCTTTAATCCCAAAACTCAGGAGGCTGGGCCATATCTTTGAGTTTAAGGCTTGCCTGGTCTACAGAGCAAGATCCAAGACAGCCACAGCTACACAGGGAAACCCTGTTTTGAAACGCCCAATGCCGCCCCCCCCCCAAAAAAAAATCCCGAAAAGAGATTTGGACTGGCAGAGAATAAAAAAAAAAATGAGAAAGATGAGGGTGGGGACACAGCTCATTGTCAATGCTTAGCATGCAGGAGGACCTGGGCTAGATTCTCAGACATGTGCTACTGTGTCAGGCTCCAGTTATACATGTGCTCTTGATTCTTAGACATGTACTATTGTGTCGGGCTCCAGTTATACTTTCAATTATTTCCTATTATAGATACATACTGAAGTAATTTCAGATTAAAAAATCCAGTGGAGGTAGGGGATACTGTAAATGAAACAAAATTAGTTATGTGTTGACTAGTAACAAAGTTGGTCAGTAAATTTCACTTACTGATTATCTTTACTTCTGTTTGCTTAAATTTTTTTTCCTTTCTTTTCTTTTTTTTAAAGTTTTTGTTCCGAACATAGTTTCTCTGTGTAGTTGTGGTTGTCCAGGAAATTGCTTACTGGAATTAAAGGTGTGCCCCCACCATGTCTGGCTGGCTTAAATTTTTTTTCAGCAATTAAAAGTTTTTTTAAAAAGGAATCTGAATATGTGGATATGCTCACTATTGATTGATAAGTAAGTATACACAGAATGAGATGTCCAGTCACTCTCCTTCAAGTATGTGCACACAAGCAAATATAGTCTTGGTGTCCCAAGCCTTCTCTGCAGAAGCCCTGCTTGTTCAGGACGTGTGCTGACTGTCTCCACTTCAGGAGTACACAAAGGAGTCCACTCATTTTGGAAAGTGCTGTTCTACATGCAGAGTGTCAAAGGAGCTCAAGAAAAAGGAAACGCAAAGTGAAGCTAAAAATACAATTCCAAGGCCTAGTAACATGGCTCAGCAAGTAAAAGCACTTGTCACAAAAGCCTGAAGATCTGAGTTCCTAGAATGGAGAGAACCAAGTCCTGAAAGTTCTCCTGACTACCACACATGTGCGAGGACAGACATACACACAAAATACTAATAATAATCATAATGGAAATTAAATGGTTAAAAAAAAACATACAATTCCAGCCAGGCAGTGGTGATGCATGCAAAACGCCTTTAAACCCAGCACTCAGAAGGCAGAAGCAGGTGATCTCTGTGAGTTTGAGGCCAGCATGGTCTACAGAGCGGGTTCCAGGACAGCTAGGACTGTTATACAGAGAAACCCTGTGGGGGGTGGGGGGGACAACGACAGGACTTCAATTGCATAGAGCATCCTTGGGATCCAGCCACCGTTAGGCATCCAAGCTTATACCAGTGACAGAAGGCAACTGAGCACTTTAAGCTCTCTTGAATTGTGTTTCTATTCCTTGACAGAGCAGTAGGCAAAAACAACACATTGTTATGCATTACTCGTTGCAGCGAGTGCAGAGGCCACGCCATGTTCTTGAGATAATGGAGATGCTCAGGCACAGTTCCTACTCTCCTCGCAGCACACAACTGAGAGGACGCAATCAGGCACACAGTTCCAGGACAGGGAAGTATATGTTCTAATAGAATGACTGTCATTGTGATTTATCAATCCACTGCAGGCAGAACACAAGTAACAGATTAGCGTTGATCTTCTGAGCCTTGCAGGGGTTCGGGGAGATCTGGGAAGTTCCTGGAGGGATAGGAGTGGAGAGGAACGTGGGCAGTGGCAACAGTGAGAAACGGGAAGAGTACAGGGGCAAGTGAAGCGTTTGAGGGGGGAGGGGGGAAACAGCTGAGCGTGGGGAGAGGTGTGTCTGCGCAGTACCGCAGCTCCTCTCCTTCTCGGGGAGCTCTGCATTCTGCAGGGGAAGGGCACTGATTGCAGCTAATCTCTCCTGGCTTCCCGATTCTCCTAGGGGGCTACGGTCCCCACACAGCTGCCTATTCTCTTTCCGAGGCCTGTGTGCCACACTATAATCCCGCTTCCAAAACCTTCAAATGCTGCGACCTTGCGTCAGCAAGGCACCGAAGACTTACCAGGATCTAACCTGACTGGACGTCAGCGGCAGCTGCTTCATTCCACATAGCAATCGTTCTAGCCATGCCAAGTGTCTTGCTATTTCCGAGAAAAACTCCAAATTGCTAAGAAAACCTTAAATGCCACTCATCTCCGAAAGAGTTAGTCCTTTGGCTTGGCTTCTTCCCAACCTCTCTACTTTCCATAGCAACACACACATCCTTCTCCTAGGACTCTTAAGTTAAAACTGGAGCCCGCTTTGTTCCCCTTCAGTGGAAAAGCAGACTCTAAAAGGTGAGACACCTACACTCTCTAGCTGGCCCTGGGGACGGCCACCCTCCCGGAAACCAGAGGCATCCTACCTGCTTTCACCATGACAAATGATGGCACATCGAGCCGTATTTAACTCTTTTTCCTCTCATGAGTAAAGAAAGCTCAGCGAGTGGACGAAAACTAGGGGCGTCGCCTACGCAGGCCACCTCACCCACCCCCACAAGCTAAAGTCCTTCTAGGAGGACCACAGCGGAAGCGAGTTGTGGACACACGCGCACACATGCACACGCACGCACACTCTCGCCGCCCCGCCAGGGCGCGGAGGACGTGGGTCTCACCGCGCGGCCGCTCCTCGGTGTACAAGTCGATAACCACGTCGCCCAGAGTGGTCTCCAGGAGAACCGCCATGGCGCCGGCTTCTCCTCAGGAACAAACCCCCGGCAATGACAGGCGTAGCCCGCGCGCAGCTGCGCCTTACGTCACGACCTGTGCGACGCTTGTGGCGTCATCCGCGGGCGCCGTCGCCCCTCTTGGAAGCGCAACTTCCGGCAGGCTGCTGACCGTGTCGTTTGGCTCTGCTGCTGGTATCCGCGCGGGCTGTCTTACGGCCTGCGGAGTCTTTTGGGAGATTCTGCTTCGCCCTTGGTGACCCGTATAAAGGCCTGTATCCCACGAGCGCTATTTTATAGGAATAGTGTATCCATCCGAGAGCAGGGAGGACTCCATACCCGCGACATGGTCTTCCCTCGCCCACGTAAGAGGAGGCCCCGGGGATGCAATAGTCTCTAAGCTCTCCTAAAACGCCAAGCTGCAGGCGATCTGTTGCTGCATGAAAAAGTGACTAAGCCTTTTCCGTCTCTCTCTCTTTCCAAGAGGTATTCTGTCTCTCCCCACTTATCCCTCCCCCCCCCGCTCTTCTCCCTTCTCCCCTTCCCTTCCGTAACCCACTAAATAAATATCCAACCTCACTCTGCAAAAAAAAAAAAAAAGTGACTAATTTTTTTTAACCTACTATTGTGTAGCTGAGAACTGTACATGGTTTAGCAGCACGGGGAGCTATTTTGTGCGACAAACATAATGATTTTAAACTTTTATTATTTACTTGTTGGGAGGGTGTCTGTGCATAGGTGTGCAGATAGGTGGTGTGCGAATCAATAACTTGTGTTTCACTGACGATGCAGCACTACCAGTGAAAGTCCAAATGAGCAGCATGCAGGCCATGGTCAATAGAGTGGTGGAAGTCGGTGAAATCCTTGAGAAGACTGAGATACAACACATGGGCAGGGGGCACAAGGATTTTAACATTGTAATAAAGAATCTGAACCTCAAGCAAACAGTCAGCTTTGTCTGTCTGGGAGGAAACCTCGACTCAAAGGAGAGAACTATTTCAGATGTCAAGAAGTAGATAAGAGATAGTGAGGGCTGCAAGAGATAGTGAGGGCTGCTTTCCCGGCACTAGGAAAAGTTTGGTCGGCAAGAGACATAACAACAACAACAAAATTACAAGTATGTGAGACGCTTGTCTTGAGCTGTGTTCTTTACAACTCAGAAACCTGGACAGTGAAATGCTCCTCAGAACAGCGGCTGAATGTGTGTGAGATGGTGTGTCTCAGGAGGATTATGGGTGTCACGTAAAGAGACAGACTGTACAATAATGACATGAAGAAACATCTCCACCTATAGAAGGAAATAAACTACAGGATATGACAATGGTGCTTGAGATATTCAGCCATGTTATGAGAAGAACGGCAGATACCCGAAGACAGCACTACTTGGAGGAGTACACGGGATAGGGTGAAGAGGAAGGCCCGTAATATGCTGGACAGACAGCATAAAGGAAGACTGGAACCTTGGGTATGACAGTAACACAAGCATCTAGGACTTCCCAGGATAGGAACAACTGGAGAACTGCCACAAACAGGCTGCCCATGCGTGCTTCATAAATGACGATGAGTGAGGGTGCCTGTGTGAGAACGTGGGTGTGGTGGTCAGAGGACCGTGTGCTTCCTAGAAGTGGCTCTCAGATCATCAGGACCATCTGCCTAATCCTTAAATTTCTCCTTATTAACATTCTAACTTAGGAGACTTATCAAATCTAATCTTTTGGGATGCTGATAACATGCTCCCGTAGCTTATTACACTCTTTTCTAGTCATTTTTTACTTTTATGTCATTTTAATGTGTTCTTGTGAAAATCAGAGACCTAATATGACAGATTGAAGCCATATCTGGGAAGGTGAGGAGAAAAGGCTTTTTAAAGGTAAGCTTAAAAAATGTTTTTTGAAACAATTCCAGGACTAGAAGTGTTCACCAAGCATGTGTATTTCCTTGTATTACAAGGAAATTAGGAAATAGAAGTTGGTAAAGAAAAATAAATTTATCTATAGCCTGGTCCGTCCCATTTGGAAGGGTCTAATCCAAAACCCTGCACCTGTGGCCACCTTATAATTTAGATAGTTGTAGGAGAAAGACTAGAACACATGTAGATTTATCTGTGCAGGAGGCTAATCAGTCACTGGATTTATTTATGTTTCACTTAATGAAGCCAGGGTGAAGCTATGAGTTAGAGGCATAGGGGAACTCCCATCACAAAGACAATATAATTATATATATTTAATATAATAATTCAGTATAATTATAGGAAAATTTCCCAAATCTAACAAAGGAAAGAAACATGCTCAAGAGGCTTATAGAACACCAAGTAAGATCAAAAAAGAAATTACCACAGTATTATGATTAAAACACTGACTATACAAGACAATGAAGGTGTATCAAGAGCTCATAAGAAACAACCCACCAGGACACATCTAAAAGCAAACTCAGTAGAATAATAGCTTAGTTTTCAACAGAAACATTCAAAGTCCAAAAGGTGTGGAATGTATTTCAAGTTCTGAGAGACCATGCCTGCCAATCTAGACTACTATACCCAGGACAACAATCTTATGGAGAACTATATGATGTAGAAACAAAAATATTGCATGATAAAAGGTTAATGGAATTATGACCACTAAGCCAGCTCTTCCAAGAATATTGGAAGAGAAACTCTTCAGACTATGTGGAATGATACAACAAAATCAGCCTTAAGGACATCTATATCAGCCCCCCAAGGCTCAGGGACACTGGGGACGAAGGGATGTGAGAGCTGGAATTGGGGGTGAGGGAGCAGTGTGGAAAGCTGTCTTCAGGTGTGACATGGCTGTAGCATTGCTGAACTCACTGCAGCTGTGATTACTTCCTCATGTTTGGGCCCATAAACACTCTGTCATAAAAGGGAAGGGTTCACAGGGCTCCTCCTCTCCCTGTAAATTTATATATAGTTAATGATTGATGGGAGAGACATTTCCTTCAGTGATGTAACCACTGGTAATGTGTTGATGCCCTTGTAAACAAACCCATGTTCCAGTAAACAACCCAAATAAAACTGGTTGGAAAGAGACAAAGATATTTCTTTTTGAAGTCTTACTATCTGTGTATGTCTGTGGGCAATATGTGCCATGGCACACTTGTGTAGATCAGAGGACAGTTTTGCAAAGACAGTTTGTTGCTTCCACCTCTCCCTGGATTATGGGTTTCCAACTCAGGTCACCAGACTTGCACAGCAAGTACTTTTGCCAGCTGAGCTATTTTGCTGGCCCTACAGTGTTAATACTATTAGTCAGTTATGAATATGGCACATTATCACTAGAGCTAATTAGATTTATTTCTAGTCAGGCATGGTTGTACATGCCTTTAATCTTAGCACTTGAGAGGCAGAGGCAAGCCAGCATGGTCTACATAGAGAATTCCAGGCCAGCTAGAGCTACATAGTGAGCCCCTTAATAAACAAAAATATCTTTATTTCTAAACAGTTGGACAATAGGGTTACAGTAAAAGCAGTTTTTACATTTCTTCGAAAAATGAAGTAATATTTGTGGATAACTTTGAAAATTGTCTTAGATTGGGTTACTGTTGCTCTGATGGAACACCATGACCAAAGCAAGCTGGAGAGGAAAGGGTTTATTTGGCTTATGCTTCTGAATCTATGTATGTTATTGTAGGTATTTAGAATAGAACCTCAAGCAAGGTTGGAACCTGAAATCAGGAGCTGAAGCAGAGGCCAGGAAGGGGTGCTGCTTACCGCCTTGCTGAGGCTGCTTTCTTACAGACCCCAGGACCACCATCCCAGGGATAGTCCCACCCACAATGGGCTGAACTCTTCCCCATCGATCACTAAGAAAACTCCCTACAGATTTTTCTGCAACCCCATCTTGTGGAATCATTTTCTGGAGGTTCTCTCTTCTTTTGACTTTAGCTTGTGTCAAGTTGACATAATGCTATCTCCTCCCCGACCCCACCCCCAAGAAAATTTCTTTCTTTCTTATTCTTCCTCTTGTTCTCTCCTGGGAGTCTTTGGGAAGTTCAAAAATATGTAGTTGGCTAACTCTGGAAAACACCAAGTAAAGTATGTTGTGCCAACAACCCCATGACTCACTCTGTCCCAGAAATTTCAATCAGACACTGAGCAAGCCCCAGATTTCCCTTAAGTGGCAAGCTTGCTTTGCAGAACAGAAAATGATAAATATAATAAATTCAAATTTTGATTGTGAAAATGATGAAAAAAACCACTGAAATTGGTTGCTTAAGAAGCAGATGTATCCACATTTGGACTGAAAGGTTTTTTTTTTTTTTTAGTTTTTTGGTCAAAGATTATTAATGATCAATTAAAAATGTATTCTGTTTCTTACATACTTCACTTTCCAAGCTATTAGATGTTTCAAATACTTTCTGCTTCAAAGACCAAAGTGCATCAATGTGCCCCAAATCAGACTGGCTGGATATATTAGGTAAATTGAACCCTTGGAGGGTTTTGTGCTCAAATAAATCCAGCTGACTTGAGCTGACTCAGAAGAAGATCAAAATACATACTGCATTAATACTGATGGGCTTATTAGTAGTCAGGTAAGCAACTGCCAAGTTAATTCTTGATTTTGCATATTAATGTGAAGGTCAGGTGAAGCAAGCTGAGTTTTCTACTCGATGGAGAGTAAGTAGAACTTTTCAACAAGGTATGTTCAAAATTGGGGGATTTGTTTGTTTTCTGGAGGCATTGTTGACTCATAGTTATGGTAGTTTTATTTTTTCAAACAGTGTGATTTATATATGCATATAATACATGGGACCTAAAGAAAACCATGCTATACAAATAGTAAAGTTGTTCATATTCAAATAACACCTTTAATGACTTGGTCATTATTTGTCCAAAGAATAGATGTCAACTAAGTATCTACTTGAGGTGGCTCCGTGCTTTAAAGTTTGGCCACTCCTTCCTGGAGCTCATGTACCAGTGGAGACAGAGAAAGAAAGAATGGACTGTCTGATTATAGGAAGAGCTCTACTGCAAAGCGGCAGCCTTCTCTACCCACTCCCTTGTCACGCGCATGTAGTACTTTGGGACCTTTTGCATATATTCTGCACTCCACATGGTCTTTTTTTCCTGAACTCTGAATTCATTTTTTAAATGGTTTGTGTGTGTATGTTTGTGTCTATGTCTGCATGTGCAAAGTCAGAAGGCCTTGGATCCCTTGGAGCTAGTTACAGGTGATGTAAGCCACCCATGGTGGACCCTGGGAACTGAGTTCTGATCCTCTGGAAGAGCAATGCTCTCTGCTGCTGAGCCATCTCTCCAGTTCTCTAGACTCGTTTTTAATTCCAGAAGATTAACACAGACTGAAATGACCAGTGATTCTAGATAGAACACAGAAGTAGGCGGGGCTTCATTGTAGAGTCCATCTGTAAGTGAGTACAATGTACTGTATCTCATAGTAGTTGTGAAGTTAGTTAAGTGAACATTTGACCAGTTTTTAGTTTTGTTATAGGGAATCTCGTTCTGGTCTCCTGTTAGCCCGTTATCTCTGTCAAAAAGAATTCAGAGACACACAACGTAAGGAGGATGTAGATGTATTATTACAATGTAAAGTGCACTCTAGAGGTTGACAGTCAGAAATGAACCATTGCAAAGGAAACACTCAAGGGGTGAGAGTAGACAATGACCAGAGAGACGGCTTTCCTGAGGGATGGTTTTCCTGTCCAGGTGATTGATAGGTTCATTGCCGTTAACTCTTTTTTTCTTTGTTGAGACAAGGTTTCATGTAGTCCAGCATTATAGCCAAGAATGACCTGCCTTCACCTTCCAACTCTGGGTTAGAGTCATGGTCTCCCACACTCAGTGGGTTTTTTTTTTATTTTATTTACATTTTATTTTATTCACACATTTTGTGTGTGCGCGCACTAGAACCATAGTGGGTACAGGACATCAGAAGATAATTTGGAAAGAGTTGGTTCTCTCCTTCATCATGTGGCTCCTAAGGGTTGAAGTCAGGTTTTCAGACGTGGCAATGAGTGCCTTTATCTGCGTCATCTCCATGACCCCACAGTAAGTGCTGGGAATGAACCCAGGGCTTTCAAGCATTCTGTCAATTTTTTTTTTCTTTTGGTTTTTCAAGACAGGGTTTTGAAAAAGATTCACCTTCCTCAGCCTCCCAGTGCTGGGATTAAACAGGGGCACCACCACTGCCGGCTCCATTTCCTGGTTTTACAGGCTGCTGATTCTGCGGAGTGGGTCCCTCCTCAGTGACCTTCAAGTCTGACTAGCTACTTAGCAGTTTGCTGTGGTTTAAAAATAGGCATATGGGAGAGGTGGTAAGAGAAAAAATGGCTTCAAAAACAGATGTCCTCTTTCACAGCAAAGGTTTTATTTCAAAGACTAAATAACTTTCTTATTCTACCTAACAGGCTATATCTACAAAAACTTCTCAACCAGTACACAGTCCTGTATTGTGAAAATTCCTTCCCTGGGGGAGCTGTGACCATCTATCCCCTATTTCTAAGGTCCATGGCAAACCAAAATATAATTCCACTGAAGTTCACCCTGGGCAATCATTGAGTTTATTGGGTTTACACAAGTGAGAGGTTACTGATATGAGTGTGGGTGACCCTAAAGCAGCTGTGGGGAAATTGCCTTCCATGGCTAATGGCTTCTTGATAGCCTCACAGCTAGAGCCTATTTCTACTCTTCCCAGCCCAAATATTCCAGCCCCTCCCTGAGGCTCAGAGAAATTAGGATTGTTTTTCTGCCAAGTCTAATGACCCATGTTAGATTCCCATAACCCATGTGGGAGAAGCCGAGACCTGGCCCCAGCATGTTGCCCCTTACCTCCACCTGAATCCACTCCAAATAGATGTAAATTTTTTAAATATGAGTTTGGAGAGCTGGCTCAGCAGTTAAGACCACTTGTTGCTCTTAAAGAGGACTCAAGCCCTGCTGCGGTGGCACATGCCTTTAATACTAACACTCGGGAGGCAGAGGCAGGCAGATCTCTGTGATTTCGAGACTAGCCTGGTCTACAAGAGCTATCCAAAGCTATAGAGAAACCCTGCCTCGAAAAAACAAAACCAAACAAGCAAACAAAAAGAGGGTTCGGGTTTGATTTTCAGCACCTACATGGTGGCTCACAACCCACTTATGTAAAATTTTAAAAACTAACAGGTCAAAGAAAAGGCTACACCTACATTTCGTAGGTAGAAAAATAACAGAGCAGGTTGTGGACATATGTGCAGTGGGCTTCAACCAGGAGTGCTTTCTCTCATTACCAAAGGCACAGTGGAATACTCACAGGGAGGGCCAGGTCCTCAATCCTGACCTACAACAAGCCCTCTGGGGAACTGAAATCTGTTTCCCAGCCCTAGTGCAAACTGCTAATTAAATCAGATACGTGGGGACATAAGGAGGCCCCAGAACTTCATAGAATTACTTCAGAAATTCTCGTCTGTCGCCAAAGGTGGCAACTGCTAAGTTAGCATTGGGCTGTAGTCTCAACACGAAGGATGCAGGGGCAGGATTATCGCAAGCTGGATGCCAATCTGGTGTATAAAGTGAGCTCTGGGCCAGCCAGAGCTGCACAGTGAGAATCTGTGTAAAAAAAAAAAAAAGAAAGAAAGAAAAATACCCCTCCAAATTTTAAGTGTTTTATTTTTCGTTCATAACAGCTTATAAAACACTACCTGTGCTTTCATTTCGTAAACGAACATATGAATGATACTAGTGAAAAAGTAATAGCGGGGTTGAGGAGGTGACAGGGTGGTGCACTCCTGTAATTCCAGCACTGAGGATTTAGGCCAGCCTAGGCTACATGAGGTTCTGTTTCGAAAGAGAAGAGGAAACAAAAACACCTCTCCAAAAGGACTGGCATCGAAAAGAACTGCATTTGTTTTGTGGGAAGCACTTCCCAGCATCAAGCAGAGGATGTGCCAAACTCGACTCAGCTTTTGACTGGCAAAGTCTTAGGCAACCTCAGCAGCTCAGCCAACCTACTAGCTGAGTCCGCCCCGCCTCTCCCGGCAGCCCCGCCCCTCCCGCCTGATGGCCCCGCCCCTCCCCGCGGCCTCGCCCTTGCCGGGCCTCCACGCCCTCACCTCCCGCCGCCGGTGTTGTCCAAGATGGAGGGCGCCCTATCGGCGCCGCTGCCCGTTCGACTGCTGCTGTTCGTGGCGCTGCCTGCCGCGGGGTGGCTGATCACCAGCGTGCCTATGCCGCCGTCCACAGCCCCGAAGGTAGGGCAGGGCGGGCGCAGCGGGCCGCTCCTCTGCGGACCTCCGGGAGGCCGGTCGCGGCGACGGCGCTGTCCCCTCCGGCAGGCGGACGGGCTGGAGCCGGGCAGGACAGGGTCTGGGCGCCCCGAGAGAAGGGGAGGCTCTCCGGGGTGCCGGGCGGGGTGGGCCGCCCGAAGGAGAGCGCGCGGAAGGCGCGCAGGCGTCCTTGAGAGTGTGGTGTCGCCTCCAGCCACCGAACTGTCGCCAGTCCTGCCAGGCTTTGCTGTCAAAAGTGCGCGGTCGCCAGTGACCTCGGGCGTTTGGGTAATGGCTGCTTCCTGGGTTAGAGCCCAGCCCTTGGGCCTGGCGAGGTTGGCGCTGCCCACTTAGCAGCTTTCCTGGCCACCTGTGTCTGCTCTGTCGCCATCAGGAGGGAGCACCTTTCCCGGCCGCGGGGCAACTCCGGCTGGCGAGGGGAGAGGCAGAACTCGCGTTTCCCGGCGTGGCTTTTTATTGGATATTAGTTGAGGGGTCGTTGGTGCGTCATGGGTCAGAGATGAGCTTCGGCATCACTGGGGGACCGGATTCAATAGCTCGGTGTCACAAGCCTTGCAGGTGGCTCTACCTGGCTGACTCGGAGAACCATGCTTTTACAATATTCAGAGGCAGCCCGTTTTTACTTTGTTGCCACGTTTGCCTTCTTCATTTGCACAGACGGAAGAAGTTTGGAGATTATAAAATTCGAGTTTTCCCCCAAATGACCTGAAACCTTACTATTTCGGTGGGAACACACTAAATACAAAAGTGGCTAACATGATAAATGCCACGTTCTGTTTGTAAAATTTTACTTGTTATGTGTGTATGATGTTGGAGCAGGGATGTATGCCACAGAAGTGGAGGTCAGAGGACAACCTTGTGGTGTCTGTGTTCCCCATGGTCATCGCGTTTTGTAACAAGCGCTTTTATAACCCCTGAGTCATCTCTCCAGCCCTTCATTTTACTTTTAAAGCTTTAGAGCTATGCTTTAACTCCTCTGGGTACAGAAATTACACACATGCCGCAGTGTCGGTTTGGACACATTCTGGATATTGCTCTAAAACACACTTGTATATGAAGTTGTACATGAGCCACAGCTGCTTCTGGGTAAAAATAGCAGCGGAATGGACAAGCACCAAGAATAAATATTGGGATTTTAAAGTTATGGAGATATGGGCTTGTTTTCTCTCTTTTACAATTTTGAAGATTCTTCTTCGTCACTTAGGAACCCAAGAAGCATCTGAATCTACCCACGCAGTCAGAAAAAAGCATCTTACCTGCAAGGGTAAAGCCCACAGTACTGTGAACTAGGTCTTAGTGACTTCACCGTTTCCTCTCTCCCTTTCTAGGTCTTCACTTCACTTTTGGAAAGCACCCATGCACATAAAATAAAAATAAAGGGTAATTTTTTTTAAGTTCTCAGAGGAATAGCTGTGACTTGGATCTGAATTTAATGTCAGATGAAAGTAAGAGGTACAATTCTCTTTTGACAAAGCATTCAAAAGCATCACAACAAATTGTGTATATATGTGTGTGAATATCACACATATGTGAAATCACTAAAGATTTCAAAAAATTTGGTGTATGCATGCACACATTCACTTGTGTGCAGACACACCACACTCAAAAGTATTTGCTTGTGCCTGTGCTAGAGACTGAGCCCAGGGCCGTGAACTTTCTTAGGCTCCACCATTGAGGTATGCCTCCATATCTGTAGAAAAAGAATTGAACTTGGGTTTTTTGTTTTTTTGGGGGGAGAAAACAAAACACATCTGTGTATTTTGTCTTTTATAACCCATGATGTTCCTAATAAAACAGTAAGACGTAAATTCAGTAAGTTACTAAGTGTGGTGTGTATTCTTGAGAAGCAGAGCTGTTAAAAAGATTCTCAAAGGCTTTTTCTGGGCTCGTAGAAGAAGAATGGCCTCTGTTCAGCAGATCCTCCCTGATAGGTGAAGGCCCAGCAAGAGGAGCATGAAGCACCTGGTAGAGTGCACCTGTAGTCAGGAGGCAGGGGTGAAGGCCCAGCAAGAGGAGCATGAAGCACCTAGTAGAGAGCACCTGTAGTCAGGAAGCAGGGGTGAAGGCCCAGCAAGAGGAGCGTGAAGCACCTGATAGAGTGCACCTGTAGTCAGGAAGCAGGGGTGAAGGCCCAGCAAGAGGAGCGTGAAGCACCTGGTAGAGCGCACCTGTAGTCAGGAAGCAGGGGTGAAGGCCCAGCAAGAGGAGCATGAAGCACCTGGTAGAGCAAATCTGCATCAGGAAGCAGAAAGGGTAGCTGGTACTCAGCTGGGTTTCTCCTTTTTCTCTTTATATTCAATCCTAAGTAGTTTGTGATTTGGTCCTCTCAACACATTCAGGATGAATCTTAAATCTCTGGAGATGCCCTTACATACCCTGTCTCACAACTAGAGAAAGGGCTGGGGGGCAGTGTGCTGTGGTGAGATGGCTCAGCAGGAAAGGGTACTCACTGCCAAGCCTTGTCATAACGCAGTCCCCACTCCTAGACATACCAGACCAATTGGCCACATCCCCAGTCCTAATAGAAAAGCTTTCGATTAACAGTAACAGGTCCCTGTGGCCAGTAGTGCTTGTCTACAGAAATGCCATCAGTAAATATAAGTATCTGGGGAGATGGCTGTTGATCAGCCCTTGAGCAACAGCAGGGGTGCCTGCTGCAGACACCCAAGGGCTGTGCCCAAGCAGGGTCAGAGTGGATTCGATAAGAAACCACTGGGTATCCATGGGCAGTGGAAAAGCAAACTGAGGATCCTCACATATCCTTGGAAGGAAGTGACTGTTGCTGCACATGTGAGTGACTTCAATGAAGGAAGTTAGCGCCAGGTAAACGGCTCTGCTTCTATAAGGCTCGGAAACATAAAGCTAAGCAGAGCATTGTTTACTAAAGCACTGCTAGTAAATCTGCAAAGGAAAGTGGGAAATGAGTAGAGACCAGAACAGGGATTTCCTCTGTGGGGTGGGGTAGTGGGCACGAGGAACATTCTCTACTTAAACTCCAGCTCTCTGGGATCCCATGCCTCCGACAACTGAGAGCACCTGCACTCGCATGCACGCACATGCACACGCATGTGCACCTGCACATGTGCATCCCTAATTTAAAGTAATAAAAATAAATTTTAAAGTAATAGTAACAGGAGCAATGAAAAAAGGACTGATTATTCTCTAGATAAATGGTTCAGCAAGTAAAAGCATTTGCTGCAAAGCCTGGCCCACTTGAGTTTGATCCCAGAACCCAAATGTGGAAGGAGAAAACAACTCCCAAAAATTGTCCTCTGACCTCCACACGTGCACCTTGGCATGTGTGCCTGCACTTATGTGTACACATACCATAATAGCAAATAAAATTTTTAAAGAACTGGGTTGTTTCAGCTTGTAAATGTGTATCTACCCAACCTATACATTTGTTTTGCAGGATGGCATCAGAATTAATGTAACTACCCTGAGAGACAATGGGGAGGT
Organism: Alexandromys fortis; assembly: GCF_014885135.2. Classification (NCBI taxonomy): domain Eukaryota; kingdom Metazoa; phylum Chordata; class Mammalia; order Rodentia; family Cricetidae; genus Alexandromys; species Alexandromys fortis. Next base: position 4,234,576 of record NW_026068007.1, read on the forward strand.
ATCTAAAGAACAGGTTTGTCTCCTTTTGACTATATTTTTAGTGTAACGTTTAGCCAGGAATTTTTTACTGGTTGTATTAGAACACTTTCTGTTATCACAGTGAAATGGCTGAGGCAAGCTACTTTCTAAAGGAATAGCTATGTCCATAACTAGACATAACTAGTTAAATAACCAGACTGTAACTGACCTGGTTACCCGCTTCTCTAATGAGGCTGGGAACAGCAGCTCATGCCTGTAACCCCAGTACTCTGGAGGCTGAGGCAGAAGACTTGCCTCAAGTTATAAGTCAGTGCGGCCTTCTTAAATAGTGAGACTGTCTTAAACCAAAATCCAAGGGCTGGAAAGATGGCTTGTTTATTAAGAGCACTGGCTGCTCTTGCAGAGAGGATCCATGTTTAATTCCCAGCACACCCACATGGCAGCTAACAACAGGGTCCTAAGGAGGGGAGAAGATAATGAAGAGAAAAGTTGGGGTCAGGAGGTCTTGCATAAACTATGTCTTATGCTAGGCAAGCTTCTTAAGAAGTACAGTATCATGTATGTGGTTTTTAGGAGAGAAATGGGACAGTGTCAGTAAAAATCCTTGGGAAGAAGTTAGCAGGAAGCTAACCAAGCAATGCCGCACAAGGGAATACAGGATATTTCACGGGTGACAGAGAGTAGGCCTGGGACTGATAACTGCAGCCCCTTAGGGTAGGAAGGGTGGGGTTCTCAGGATTGGAAGCCACATCTCTTCCAAGGACCTGACCCTGGGCCATTACTGGCTCTGCCAAGCATAGTCGCAATTTAGAGAAGGAGCATTGTTCCTTCTCCATACATCAGGGTCTCAGGGAAAGCCTTGGGTCAGCCGAGCCTTCAACATGTAACTGTAGTTCCAGGGGTCCTAGTACCCTCTTTGCCTCTTAGGCACTGCACACACATGGTGCACTGACACACATGCAGGCAAAACATCCATATAAATAAAACAAAAATAAATAAATTTTAAAAAGCAAGCCAAACAAAACAAAAGCCCTAAACAAAACCCTAAAGGCTTTTCTTGTTTAACTTAGTCACAGAGGTTCAAGGGCATATTGCTGGCATTGGTTTGTCTCTGCTCTCATGGCAGATGGTACCACAGTGACAGGAGCACTTGAGAATAAAAGTTTACATTGCCACACACCAAATAGGAGAGGGCCTGGGGTCCCACAGGTCCTGTGAAGATACTGCCCTAGGGATTCCACATCTGCCACTAAGGGTTGTACCTTAGAGGTCCCCACCAGAACATCACCACACTAAGATACGCAGCCTCCAACACATCTAATCTGTAATACCTACCACATACATAGTTAGATAATGTAGTTTGACATGAAGAGATTATTGGCACTTATAAACCATTGGATTAATGTATATGCTGTTTGATTTTAAGGTTGTTCTTAACATAACCTATGAGAATGGACAGGTGTATGTAAATGATTTGCCTGTAAGTAGTGGTGTAACCCGGATGCACTGTCAGACTTTGATAGGTGAGTACTACTAATTGTTGGCAACGTTGCTCTGATTTAATAATACTAACTTAGTGCTGGATGTGATAAAGTTTCACTTTAATGTGATAGATTATTTCTGTAATAGTAACTAAGGCTTTTAAACTCTGTTGATTATTGATAGTTTGCCTGTTCCTTCGTGAGACTGGCATTTAGCTTCTAGTAGGTTAACAGTGTAAGAGTGGGCATAGATACGGGCTAGCAAAGCTCACGTCCTGGAGAGGTTCTCATCGCAATTGTAGAAAACAGATTTTGTGTGCATGCATGAATGAATGTGTGTACGGCTCCTACTTTATTTCTTTTCATCGTCTGTCAACAGAATGTTTTTCTTTTTATGATTCATTTATTTTTATGAATGATGTATGGTGTCTTATCTGCGTGTACATCTGTGTACCACTTGTGTGCCTGGTGCCCAAGGAAGCCCGAAGAAAATGTTGGAGCTCCTGGAACTGAAGTAGTAGGCAGTTGTGAGCTGCCTTGTGGGCTCTGAGAACTGATCCCAGATCCTCAGCAAGAGCAGCAAGTGCTCTTAACTGCTAAGCTATCCCTTTAGTCCCCGTTTTTCTTTTTAAACTTTAAAGTTTTGTTATTTAAGGAGTCAGACAATATTATGTTGGGATATACCATTTAACTTGAATAAAATAAAGAATATGGGAGGTGTCACTGGTGTTCTGTGGCTTGTGAGGAGCAGTGACTGGGTCCAGCTGGTATAGAGGTAGGGGTTAAGCAAGGGTGTCCATGCCTGGCAGCAAGCATCACTGAGGGCACTCCTTGAAAGCTGGCTACTGTGGTGAGAGGTCACCGTCGGGGCTTTTGTTTTTGTTAATCTATTCATACATGTATGCACTGAGATATGGTCACATCTTCTCCATCGGCAAGAAGGAGGGATCATCCTCTCCCTACTCCCATCCTCTCCAGCTGTGAAGTCACCTACTGGGTGCAAAGGATAGAGAACATTCAAAAAAAAGAAAAGAAAAAAGGGAATGTCAAAAGTAAAGCCACACAGTTTGCATGTTGGCTCTTCTAACTGCATATTTTGTGCCCGTGGGACCGACTGTCTTGTGGCTGTGTCACTCTCTGCTGGCAGCCAGTACGAAACCAAAGCGGAGGTGCTGCCTGCCCCTGTAGCACACGTGGCACATTCTGCAGATCAGAAAGCATTTCCTTGTCTAATGAGTGCGAGCCGCTGGAAGGACTTGCCAGCTCATCTCTGCTTTCGTAAACCTGAGACTGTTAAGGTCAAGAATGAAGGAAACCAATAAAATGTGTTTTTGCTGTCTTGTTCCAAGTAAATGTTATAGAAATCACCAACTACAATAAAAGCTTCAATGGCAGTTTTTTTTTTTTCTAAAATCTCTGTTGTTGTTGTTTTTTCTCTTAATAGTGAAGAGTGAAAATCTGGAAAATTTGGAGGAGAAAGAATATTTTGGAATTGTCACTGTAAGGATCTTAGTTCATGAGTGGCCCATGACATCTGGCTCCAGTTCACAGCTAATTGTTATTCAAGAAGAGGTGGTAGAGATTGATGGAAGACAAGTGAGACACTGTGCTTGTTAACTGGGGGTGAATCGTGCTGTGTGTGCAGGTGGTGTTTGTTTCTGACTCAGTGAAGATGGTTCCTCTCTTAGTTACTTTTCTATTGCTGCGAAGATACTGTCACCATAGCCAAGAAGAAAACATTTAATTGGGGCTTGCTTACAGTTTCAGAGGGTTAGTTAGTTAGTCCATGATCATCATGATGGGAAGTATGGCAATAGGCAGACAGACATGGTGTTAAAGAAGTAGTTGAGAGCTGAGCTGGATCTTGATCCTCAGGCAGAGAAAGAGGGGGAAGGGAAGCAGAAGAAGAGAAGGAGGAGGAGGAGGAAGAGGAGGAAAGGGGAAGAGGGAAGAGAGGGCAGAGAGGAGAGACAGACTGAGAGAGACTGGGCCTCAGAGCTCACTCCCAGGGCACAGCTCTTCCAACAAGGCCACAGTTCCTAATCCTTCCCAAACAGTTCTACTAACTGGAGACCAATCATTAAGACAATCGAGCCTGTGAGGGCCATTCTCATTTAAGCTACCACAGTACTTTAGAATTATCTGGTTTTAACCATATTTAGGATTTTTGTTATTTTTACATTTTAAAGAGATCTCACATTCATATACCTTTATATCATTTAAAATGTGACAAGCATCAGCAAACAGAAAGAGAAGGGACTTGATTGGCTCATAGTTCTGCTGCTGTTTCCTCAGTGGTGTGAATGAAGCAGCCTTGCAGGTGTAAACGCCTCACAGTGGGCATGGGGGGAGTGCAGATCAAGGAGGAAAGTTCACTTTTAAACTCTAGGGCATTATTTAAAGTAAAAGGTATATATTTTTTCTTTCATAGGCTCAACAAAAGGATGTTACTGAAATTGACATTTTAGTTAAGAACCAGAGAATACTCAGACATTCAAACTTTTCCCTTCCTTTGGAAGAAAGCATGCTTTATTCTCTTTCCCAAGACAGTGACATTGTACTTACCCTTCCCAACTTTTCCAAAGAAGGTAATTTAAAAGACCATTATTTAAAATATTAATGAAATTATTTTGCCTCATATGCTTTTTTTGTTTTGTTTTGTTTTGTTTTTTTCCAAGACAGGGTTTTTCCTTGTAACCCTTGCTGTCTTGGAACTCAAACTCAGAGATTCACCTGCCTCTGTTTCTGCTTCCCGAGTGCTGGTATTAAAGCCATGCACCACACCCAAGCTTGCCTTATGTACTTAAAAGATTTTTATTTATGTGTGTGTATGTCATGTGCGTGCGAGCACGCACGTGTGTGTGTGTGTGTGTGTGTGTGTGTGTGTGTGTGTGTGTGCCTCCAGAAGCCAAAAAAAGAGTCAGATCCCTGGAGCTGGAGTCACAGGTGGATAGTGGGAACTGAACTCGGGTCTTCTGGAAGAGCAGCTGGACTTCTTCTAACCAGGGCCAGCCTTCTGGTCTCTATATGCTCCTAAACATTTTTGTCATTACATACAGATGCTGCTATATATTTTTACTTATTTACTATATTCAGAAATGGGCTTCTTTAAAAAGGCACTCCAAAAGTGGAACCAAAGCAGAACTTTTACATTTTTGTTATTTTGTTTTTTGAAGATAGGGTTTCTCTATAGCTCTGGCTATCCTGGAACTCACTCTGTAGACCACTACACCTGGTAGAACTTTTACATTTTATTATATTCCCTTTTCTTTTTTTCTTCCTTTCCTTTCTTTTTCCTTCCTTCCTTGCCTCCCTTCATCCATCCATCCCTCCTGTCTGATTTCCTTCCTTTCTTTCAACAGGGTCTTACCATAGCCCAGCCTGTTCTGTAATGTGATAGGTAGACCAGGGTAACCTTGAATTTGTGCTTCTCCTGCTTCACAAGTGCTTGGATTACAAGGGGTGAGCTCCATGCCCAGCAGAACTGAAAATGCGGCTTTCTGTGTGACAAGACCATAAGTTCTGTAGCCCCTTACAGTGGTCTGCATACCTTTCTTCTTCTGGTGTTAAATAAGAAAATAAATTCTTGTTCTTTACTGGTATATGTTAGGACAGTAGTCACAAATGTTACTGGTGTGCTCTGTTCAGGCTTGGAGAGGACGCCAGCACGCTGCTAGCATTTTGATGACTTTGTTCTCCCTCTTCAGTAGAAAGCATTAGTTCATTGCAGACCACCAGCCATTACCTCATCGGGAATGTGGAGACCACCGTAGAGGGAAATGCATTACCTGGCAAATTGCCCGAGACGCCTCTCAGAGCAGAGCCTCCATCTTCATACAAGGTAAATCTAACATTGGTGTTATCTTGATGTTGTTTTGCTATAAGCAGTTTATAGTGAGGAAGATAAATGTGTCCTTAAAATGAAGATGAAACCATAAAGATTAAAACATTGGATCATTTTTTTTTTTTTTTTTTTTTTTTTTAGTTTTTCGAGACAGGGTTTCTTCATAGCTTTGGAGCTTGTCCTGGCACTAGCTTTTGTAGACCAGGCTGGCCTAGAACTCCCGGAGATCCGCCTGCTTCTGCCTTCCGAGTGCTGGGATTAAAGGCATGCGCCACCACTGCCCGGCCATTGGATCATTATTAATGATGGGTACATTATAGTTTTGTTTAGTTTGTTTTGCTTGTTTAGTTTATAGCATAGGCTGAGCTCAGACTCACAAGGATCTTCCTGTCCCCGTCTCCTCAGAGCTGGTACTGGGGGTGTAAGTCACCGCAGCTGACTCACTCATTATTCTGTGCCGCCTGCCAGAGGACAGCTTTCAGGAGCTGGCCCCAGGGACACTCAGGTCATGAGGCTTGGCCACAAGTTCCTCATGAGCTACCTTGCCGGCCATTATCTTAATGTATTCAAAGTGTTCCAATCTTCTTCTATAAAGCTCATTTAATGACAGAGTCAGATCATGATTATCAAGGCTTGGGTTTCATGAGGTCGGGAATCTTCAGTTCCACAGCTCGTTCTTGAGTCTCCACTCAGCCTCACCTTGTATATACCATCTGTAGATACAGTTCTGCTCTCAAAGGTCTGTGCAGGTAATTCTCACTGAAGGTCAGATTGCTGATTTAGGTTGCGGGAGTCTTGACTATGTGGGTAGTGTGCACTGTGGTACCTCTATCCCCCACCTCCCAGCAGGTCAGCCTCAGAGCAGACTGTCTTCACAGCCCAGGTGATCAGTGCCATATTTGGTTCCTGAAACATCTCTAGAGCCGTGGACCTTCCCCGTTCTAAAAGTTGTGGTGTTTGTTTCTTCCTCTCCTTGTCTTCTTCCCGCAACAGGGGATAGTTCTCACTAGTCTGCCAGCATTCATACTCCCTTGATTTGCAGCTAGACGGCAGGATAAACAATTTTGCACATGTGTCTTGGGAACATAATTTTTAAGATTGTAGAAGATTTTCTTTGGGTACATTTTAAAATAAACTTTTCTGTCATGTTATGTATGTCCTTCAGTCACCCTATCCCATCACTGTGGAACCAAGGAAAAGCACTCATTTTTGTGTTATTTATCCCAAAACAGGTTTCTTATTTTATTTTTTGAGTTGGCTTTGACACACACATAACACAATTATAATCAAGACACAGGTTGTTTCTGTCACTCAAACCCAAAACACTAAGAAATTTTACCAGGCATGGTGGCACACACCTTTAATCCCAGCATTTGGGAGATAGAGGCAGGTAGATCTCTATGAGTTTGAGGCCAGCCTGGTCTACATAGTGAGGTCCAGGTCAGCCAGGCTACATAGAGAGATCCCCATCTCAAAAGAAAATAGAAATTTTCAATTTTACTTTATGGTACTGGCCTTTCTGATCAAAACCCTCTTCCCAGGTAATGTGCCAGTGGATGGAAAAGCTCAGGAAAGCACTCTGTCGGTTCTGGGGCAGTGTGTTCCCGGTGTTCTTCATGTTTCTCAACGTCATGCTGGTTGGAGTTTTAGGAGCAGCGGGGGTCATAGCCGTGTTAAAGGTTCTTTTCCCAGTTTGTGAGAACAAGTAAGTACTTCATGTGTTTGGACATTATTAATCTTTACTATTAGAAAGTAAGTTATATAGCTGTCTGCTGCGATCAGATTGGGGACTGCCCTAATTGCCATCCGAGACACTCTATCCAGTAACTGAAGGACACAGGCAGGCCCTGTGCTGCGCTCTAAGAGCCTTCTGAAGAAAGGGAGGATGGATTCTACTATCCAGGGGGGTCGTGATAGGGGAACCCACAGAGACAGCAAACCTGAGCTAGCTGGAGCTCATGGACTTTGGACCAACAGTCAGTGAGCTTGCATGGGACCGACCTAGGCTCTTTGCAAGTGTGTGGCGTTGGTGTAACTTGGTCTCTTAGTAAGACCTCTAAAAGTGAGAGCAGGTCCTCTCCCTGGAGCTTAGGGCTTTTGGTAGCCTGGTCCCTATCTTAACATAAGAGGAAGAGCTCGGTCCTGCCTCAACTTGATGCGCCATGCTTTGTGCAAGCCCATTATAGGCCTGTCCCTTTCTGAATGGAGATGGAGGAGTAGATGGAGAGGGAGGTGGATGGGAAAGAGGAGGGGACGGGAGGACAGGAGGGAGAGAAGAATGATTAGTATGTAAAATAAAAAAAAATATTATCTAAATTTTTTTTAAAAAAAGTAAGTTATAGTCAGGGAGTAGTAGCACACACCAGCACTCAGAAGGAAGACAGGCAGATCTCTTTAAGTTTGAAGCCAGCCTAGTCTACAAAGTGAGTTCCAGGACAGCCAGGGTTATACAGAGAAATGTCTTTTGCCGCTTGTATGGCCATGTAGCTGAGGATGGCTTTGGACTCCTGATCATCCTACCTCCACCTCCCAAGTGCTGGCATTACAGATGTGTGCCAGCAAGCCTGAGTGTCCGATTTCACTGGCTACTTGTGGCCATCGGCAAACAGGTTCTTTCACTCCACTCCACTCTTCATTACTCCTCTCAGTGCTCACATTACAGGTCAGGAAGTTACGCTGCTGAATGCCCAAGAAAGGGTTTAAAGTGGCCACAGAATTCTGAGGGCAAAGACAGCCTGTAGAGATGCAGTCGCTGCCCACTATTAGATATTAGCACAGTCTATTAGCTGTTCAGACACTGGCTGGGCTTGCAAAGCACAGGGCTGGCTCCAGGCACAATGGTCCTGTGAATGGCAGACAGTTCCAGTCAGTCTTGTTGGGCAGGAATAGGTTTAGGAACATTAATTACTGGTTCCTCCTGATGGCCTGGTGACTGCTTAGTTGATGGGTGACTCTGGTCTTGAGTACCTGCTTTTTGTTGTTCAGTTTGGACATTTTAGATGGGTCTCCATATGTAGACTAGGCTGGCTTTGAATTCATGAATGACCTTCCAGTCTGTGCCTCCTGAGTATGGGGATTCTAGGTGTGTGCCACCACACCTGGCTTACACATGACACAGGTGAGGGGACTGCGTCATCCATGCGTCTGGTGTGCTTGGTAACTTCCCTGGCCTGGCCCTTATGCTTCTCCTTCGCTAAGTTAGGAGCCAGTAACTTATTTCAATCATCAGCCTTTTCACGTGCTCAGCAGCTGGTGGTGACCGAGTTGTAGAGCAAGACAGAGTCATTGAGAATCAGACTGCTGCGTCACACAATAAGATGGCGCATGCAGCTTGGAAACTGCCATGTATGCCACAGAGTAACTTAGAGCAGCAGTCTGACCAGCTCATGGCCAGTCAGCTTGGGATTTTAAGATGACCGTGGCTGCTGGCTTAATGGGAGACACTTGGTTTGATATGAAAACCTACTGTGTGTCATGGATTTTGAGACTGAGGTTGTGTGTCAGTGGGCAGTGACTAGAAAGCCGTCGGGTCTCCCCTGGTGACAGCTCTTGCCCTGAAGACTGTGCCCTCCTTCCTGCAGGACCAGGCAGTGATCTTGTTCCCTTCTAGTCTCTCAGCGTGTGTGCTTAAAGCGTTTGTACAACCTGTATAAACCATGAGAGGGAAGGTGGACTGGACCCTTCAAGTGATGCTGTGTACACCGACCTCCTGGCCGGGTGACACGGGCAATAACGACTTATCTGTATTTCAGAGGCGTTCTTCAGGTGGACAAGATGGATGTTCTAACAGTGGCACCTATCATCTTATATCCAGAGGGCTCCGAGAAAACAGCAGAAAAACTTCAAGATAAAACGTGTATTTAAAACTCCATCTTCAACGTGGACTTGGAATTGCTCTGCTGACTCCAGACTTGCCATCTGAATACCATTCTACTTAAATCATTAATCAGTTTATACATAGAAATTGTCAAATTCCTAAGACTGCCTGAAATTTGACCTTTACAATGCCAAGTTAGAGTTTACCTCATTCCATACACAAGCTGGCTGTTCCAAAGATGAATTATTAAGGGAAATTTAAGTGGAAAAGATGTGACTTCAAAATAACCAGAATGAAGAAAAGGTGAGACAGACACCAAGTGCCAATAGCTTCCAGGTGCCTTTGCTGCAGAAACTCTATTTGATTACTATTGTAAGGTTTTATAAGAAGCACTTTATGAAATTCTAATTTAAAAGCTAAAGAATTTAACACTTTTTTTTTACCAGTACAATGTGCCTTTATATCACACACGACTCAGTATGAAATCACTGAAGTGTACTATGGTCTGTGTCCATGTCCATGCCAACTGCTGACCTTGACTGTACCAGGATTTAGAAGTAGTAATGACATGTTCGCACTCTAGAATAAACATTCTTTTTTAAAATATTTGCTTTATTTTTAATTATGTGCATGGGGGGGGGGCTATGTGCACGAATACAAATGCCTGCTGAGGACAAGAGAGGGCACTGGATCCCCTGCAGCTGGAGTGAGAATGGCTGTGAGCTGCCGGACGTGGGGCTGGGAACCAAACTTGGGTGGTCTGCAAGAGCAGGAAGCATTTTAACCATAATGCTCTCCCTCAAGCCCCTCCCTTGTCTAATAGGATAAAAGTATAGCGGTTTGGGTTAAGTTTACCTAAGTGAGCATCACTCACTATACATGACTGAAAGTGAAGCCAGCTCTTTCAAAGAAGCTGTCATCTTCATGGAATTAAGAATGTAGCCATATGGGGCTGGAGAGATGGCTCAGTGGTTAAGAGCTTTCCCTGCTCTTCCAAAGGTGCTGAGTTTAATTCCCAGCAACCACATGGTGGCTCACAACCATCTGTAATAAGGTCTGGTGCCCTCTTCTGGCCTGCAGATATACATACAGACAGAATATTGTATACATAATAAATAAATATTTAAAAAAAAAAAAAGAATGTAGCCATGGGGGCTGGAGAGATGGCTCAGTGGTTAAGAGCTTTGCCTGCTCTTCCAAAGGTCCTGAGTTCAATTCTCAGCAACCACATGTGCTCACAACCATCTTTAATGAGATTTGGTGCCCTCTTCTGGCCTGAAGGGATACATGCAGGACATAGTAAATAAATAAATCTTTAAAAAAATGTAACCTCAGCCTTCTGGTTGAATAGTACCGTTTATAAACGTTTCACCTTGTTAGCGGTCACTCAGATTGGCCTATTTCAACAATGTTATCTAGCACACACAATTTACTTCATGTGGTTTTTATTCTTTTCCATTAAAAGTTTTGACATGACTTCAATCTTGCATTCTCCTACAGTATTACAGGCAGGTAACACTGGTTATATGTAGAGCTGGAGCTCAAATGTAAGGTTTTGTGCATGCTAGGCAAGAACCCTAACCCTAGGTGGGTTGTTTTAATTGTGTGTGTGTGTGTTTCTGGGCATGTGCACATCCATGTAAGTCCAAGGATCCCAGAGGCTTTGTATCCCCTTGAAACTAGACAACATGGGTACTAGGAACTGAACTTAGGCTTTTGCAAGAGCAGTGTGCACTCTCAACCAGGGCCATCTCTCCAGCCCCAACAGTTCTATTCTTACTCCAACAGAAAGGGAAGAGAAGCTACCATGACACCAGAGGGGCAGGAAGCTACACTAGCCTGGCTATGCTGTGTTGGCTGCAGTGAGAGTGCAGCTTTCAGTTACTACCGCAGAACAGCAAAGAGGGAGAGATGCTGCAGTTAGCAGATCAAAACACTGTGCAGCGTAAAAACATAGCCTTTATTCAGAACCTGAAAGAGTTTAAAAATCACACCATTATGAAAGTTTAAAAAATATAGCACTCGGTGCAATGAAATACTACATTTACTTATTTTTCAAGGACTTAAGGCAGATTTCTGAGCGTTTACACGTGAGACGTTACCTAGCATGATCCAAACTCAACTATCCATTTCTCATATCTTTCAATATCTGCAGCTGATACCGACTTAGAAACTTTCTTTAAAGCCATTTCAAAATCCTCCATGGTGGTAGGCATATGCATTTCTTCTCTGGAAAGGTTTCGGATTTCTTCTGGAGTTAGACCCTCAATACGCCTTCTCATGGCCATCAAGGACGCGTCCCTAGGTTTAAGTTTTAAAAAAGCCCAAAGTGTTACTTTAATTGAATTAAAAAAAAAACTGTCAAATTCTCTAAGATCTTACACATATTACAAACATACATTAATACTGCACTGCGCCTTACATTGGAAAACAAGGCTTGCTTTGAGTTCTTTTTAGCAATGAAATCTTCCAAAATGAAATAAATATACTAATATTCAAGTAATAAATACTGAATATACAGTCCAAGATAAAGTATAAAAATCAAGAAGCTTGCAATTTCATCTCCTTACGTGTTCAAGAAAGAATAGGTATTTACCATGAGGACAGAAAGGAATGTTAGTTAGCAGTAACTTCATTTGTATATATACTCTCTGACCCTCAAGTTCTGAGTGATGTGCTCACTTAGCAATGAGGAAGCTACATAGGCAAGCCCTGAGACTTGGAGCAGGGCCACACCGTGATGAGCCAACTGGACAAAACATTTAGGGCACAGTGACTGAAAACAAGACTATAGTATTACAGTCTATGCAGTCCTGTGAGACCATTAAATACACTTCAGTCATTTCCCATCTAATATTGCAGGGAAGCAAAGCTTCTTGAACTTACAGCTTTCAAGTGGTCTGGGGACCATCAAATGCAAGACCTGTTAACACTAACTTAAAACCAACTTGTAACCATAAATATAGTGTAGTGTAGGGTTGGGTTCTTTGTAGCACTTGGGATCAAACTCAGGGCTTGCACATGTTAGGCAAATGCTCTACAAATGAGCTATATCTCCTGGCCAGTGTAGGTCATTTGCCTACAATATAAACACCAACAACTGAAGTTTATGCTTACAAAACATGAGAGAGAGAAATACACACCTGCATACATTGGTAATGTCCGCACCCGAGTAACCTTCCATGTTTTCTGCTATGCTTGCAAGGTTAACATCATCAGCCAATTCCAGCTCTCGAAGACTTATTTTTAACAGTTCTTCCCTGCCTTTTGCTGATAGGAGAAACATTTTAAAACATAAGCCTTCAATGGGAACAGAATATTGCTAATTTTGCTCAAGCAATAACCTACTTTCTGATACAGTTTTAAAGATGGCCTCAGAATGTAGTTCAGGTTGCCCCTGAATTCATTATCCTCCTGCCTCAGTTAGAAGTACTAGGATTTACAGGCAAAAGCCACCATGTCCACCTCAAGCCCATGGAGTATTAGGAATTGTTTTCCAATTCTTGGAGCAAGTGTACTCATCAAGTTATCAAGACTTCCAGGTTCTAGATCTAGCCAAACAGCCACACAGACGAGCGCATGCATCTGCCTCCTCAAGGAAGGCTACCGTCCGTTCTCAATTACAAACTCGCTGATGATACCTGACGGCAAAGGAATGTAAATCCTTTTCTCAAGACGCCGCCTTAAAGCCTCATCTATGTCCCAGGGGAAATTAGTAGCTGCCAGAACCATAACCATCTTGGAAGGGTCATCGTTTTCTGAGGCGCCTCCAACACCTAAAAGGGTAGGGAGAATAAAAGTTACTGAGTGGGATTCATAAAATAAAGCTCAGTTCTTTACAGACTATGAAGCTGTACACAGTGATGCAAGGTGGTGCAGTCTTCCAGCATCCCTAAGCATTACGTGAGTATGTGACCCAAGAAAATGAGGTTTTGCAGTACACAAAAATACAACTCAGAGGGATTTAATGAAAACATCAGCTCATCTAATTACTTACCAATTATTTAAAAAAGAAAAAAAATCACTTGACATGGTGATGCATTCCTTAAATCTCAGCACTTGAGAGGCAGAGGCAGGTGGATCTCTGAGTTTGAAGAATCTCAGGACACCCAAGACTGTGTAGAAACCCCGTCACAAACAAACAAACAAACCTATCGGTCTGGAGAGACACCTTAGTAGTTAGGAGCCCTGACTGCTTTTCAATTGCCAGCACCATGTGGCAGCTCAGAACTCTAGTTCCAGGGGTTTTGACACCCTCTTCTGGCCTCCTCTGGCACCAGGTATGCACAAGATGCACAAACATACATGAAAACACACACTCATTAACAATGTACTCAAGGGGCTAGAGAGATAGCTCAGTGATCAACAGCACTGCTCTCACCCAGAGATCCAGAGTTCAATTCCCAGCAACTATATGGTGGCTCACAACTATATGCAATGAGATCTGGCTCCCTCTTCTAGCCTGCAGGCATAAATGCAGACAGAACATTCCATACATAATAAATAAATAAATAAATAAATAAATAAATAAATAAATAACTCTTTAAAAATAAATAAAAATGTATTCACAATTTATGTGTGGAAATATTCCAAGTACATACATAACCCCTAAGGCCAATTTGTTTGCATTTTATGTCTACTTATTGTGGCTAAAAATAAGAAATCAATATATATGCCAAAGAGTGGTGTGTGGATGCCATTACTTCTGCTATGTCACACATTCAAGAATATCTATCCATTTACTGCTACGGGTCTCTTGCCCTGAATGCCTCCTCTCTCATCCTTCTGGAGTTCTAACATACACTGAACGTGCTGGACTAGCACCACAAGCAGCTCCATCCCCAATCTATGCACAGACATGTGTACCATCCATCTGAACCAGCAGCTCGGCTTTCACCCTTCGGCTTGCTTCATGCTCTTCAGAAGTCCCTCGGCGACTACAAATGGAATCTATCTCATCAATAAATATGGTAGCTGGAGAGTAAAACCGAGCCTAAAGGAAGAAACCAAGCAACAGCAGGTTTTAGGGTTTTGATTTTTCTAATTTAAAAACAATCTGAGGCTGGGAATACACCTAGTGATGGCGTGCTTGCCTGCTCTGTCCGGTGTCACGGAAATAAACAATTTGTAGATTAGGAACTGGGAAACGTGAGCACTTGCTGCTCTTGTGGCGAGCCTAAGTTCAGTTTCCAGCATGCAGACAGGCAACTCACAGCCTTCTTTCTGTAACTCCAGTTACGGGGATTTGACACCCTCTTCTAGCCACTGTGGGAACCAGCACACACGACACACAGACATACACACAGGCATTCAGATTTACACAGAAAATAGGAATCGACAAATCTTTTTAAAAAAAAAAACTAGCAAACAAGTAAAGAGGCTGCCATACACCTTTTCTCTTGCCTAAAGGAAATAAAAGAGGCCACGGCATCATATTTAAGTGTGTGTTAATTACATTTATTTGTGTGCATGCATGTATGTGTGGGTGTAGAAGAGCCACAGAGCGTATTTACATAAGGACAACTTGCAGGTGGTCAAGCTCTTTTTCCACCATGTGGGTCGCAGGGATCAAAGTAGGTTGACAAGCCTGGTGGCAAGCACCATTGAGCCATCTCGTTGTCCCATCTTTTTCTTTTTTGGATACAGGAATTTATTAATCCCAGGTATCCCCAATTTGCTCTATAGCTGAAGGCGACCTGAGTCCATTTCTCTTGCTGGGATTTCAGATGGGCACTGTCACAGTCTAAAACATAGCTTCTAATGAAAACATAGACATCATCTTTTTTCCATTATATAAACTGGCTCTCTCTCTCTCTCTCTCTCTCTCTCTCTCTCTCTCTCCAAAACAAAACAACAATTAAAAAAAAAGTATCTGTGTGATAAATACAGGATTATCCTATACCCTATTATATGACAACTATGGTAGGACATTTAGAAGTACTGGTAGATAGTCTCAAGTTCTAGAAAAAGCTTGGTTGAAACCATTCCTTTACAGTATAGCATCCGTCTAACAGAGAAATTCTAGTTAAATGGTCATTTTTACATAAACTTAACCTTTTTTTTTTTTTTTTTTTACATGAAATGTATCTTTATGTTTCTAAGTAGATTGTTAGAAGAGTCAATTTTACTGTGGTGGGTTTTTTTTTTTTTTATTTATAAAAAAAGGGTTTTTTTTTTTTTTTTTTCCTTGTAGCTTTGGAGCCTGTCCTGGAACTTGCTCTTATAGACCAGGCTGGCCTTGAAATCACAGAGATCCACCTGCCTCTGCCTCAAATGAGTGCTGGGATTAAAGGTGTGCACCACCACCGCCCAGCTTACTGTTGTGTTCTAAGCACATGAACGAAAATTAAATTTCATTCTGTATGTTGTCACACCAAGCAAAACCCCCCATTTCTGATTCTTCTGCTTCAAGTGAAGGCTACAGGACACATGTCAAATTGGTTCTGCTTGGCTTGGGAGGGCACTGTGGAGAGATTATCAATGGACACCAATTGGCTCTGGCTTCTGGTAAGGGAAACCTCTGCTATGTGCAAACCATTGTTGGTAACAGCCCACTATTAGGAGAATCCAACCAAGAGGATTCAGACATGGCTCATCACACCCTCCTCCTAATCAGGATAGGATACGAGCACAGGCTTCGACTGGAGACCAAATGCTGACTCCTGCACTTCTGCGCCAGCAGCTGCAGTGAGGGTGCACTCTCTGGTTCCTGCTTCTCACCTCAGTCCCCTTATGCGCCTGCCCCAAGTCAACACCAGCCACATGAGAGCACTGACAGGTGGACCTCTAAGGATGTCTGATCTGAGGCTCTCAGAGGGTCTAATAACTAGAAAAGTAATTTGTAAAAAGCCCTGCACAGCACATTTTCTGCTGTTTAAACAAAACAACGAATTAGACAATTATTTTTTATGTCATATGAAAAACCATAGACATTTTCACTAAAGTTAAATACAGGCCTTTAGGGGCTGAAGAGATGGCAGAGCAGTTAGGAGCACTGGCTCTATATGGTACCCACAGGGCATCTCACATTATCTACTCCAGTTCCAGGGATCTGACGGCCTCTTCTGGCCTTTTTGGGCACCAGACATGCACATGGGTACACATACACACTTGCAGCCAAAGCACCCATACACACAAAACAAAAATACAGATTTTAACTTCCAGACAAATTCTCAGAAAAAAAAAAAGAAAGTCTCATCCCACACTCAGGAGTAGTTGGCTAACAACAATCAGACTCTGTGGTTTTAATGGCTCTTTCTTTCTTCTTTCTCTCTCTCTTTCTTTCCTTTCTTTCTTTCTTTCTTTCTTTTTTAAAGAAAGAGGGAACTAGAGAGATGGCTCAGAGGTGAGAACACTGGCTTCTCCTCTAGAAGACCCGGGTTCAGTTCCCAGCACTTACATGGCAGCTCAAAACAGTCTATAGTCCCAGTCCCAGGGAATGTGATAACCTTTTCTGGCTTCCTCAGGCACTGCATGCACATGACACATAGGACATACACACAGGCAAAACACCCATACACATAAAATAAAGGGAAAAATATTTTTATGTTTTTTGAAATGAGAAAGAACATGAAATTGGGTTGGTAGGAAAGGGAGAAATGTGGGAGAAGTTGGGGGACAGGAAAAAGAATGATAAAAATATATTGTAGGGAAGCCTGAAGAAATAAGTAATAAACCTTGACTGAGCATCACAAGTTCAATGTCATCCTCAGATACATACAGAGTTTGAAGCCACCCTATGATAGATGAGACCCTGACTCAAAAAACTAAATCAATTACTTAGAACATAGGTCGTAAGTACTGTACAAGATTCACGGGAAATGAGAACATGTTTAAAGAAGTATCATCACCTGGGTGTGGTGGCGCATGCCTATAATCTCAGCATCCAGGCAGATGAGGGAGGAGGACTGCTGTGAATTTTAAGTTAGCCAGGGTTATAGAGCCATGACCCCATCTCTTAATTCAAAATGGAGGAGAAAGTATCATCAAGTCATAGGAGAGGCAGAAGCGTTAGGTCTTCAAGAAAGGGAGTCCACATTAACTACGGGCTCTGACTCAGCTACAGGGCCGAAACCCCAAACTATAGGCACTGCCTGGGGACTCAGCCAATGCTCACTTGTCACTCAAGTAACACACTCCTATAGATGCAAAGGGATCTATTTAATGATGGTTAAGGTTCTCCCGGGCAGCTCCGGGGAAGCCAGTAAAAGAATGCATTTTGGTATGCGTTGTAAACCTCAATATGAAAAGCACTGTGGGCTGTAGTGCAGAGCAAAACCAAGGCCCTAGGTTTGGAGAAAAGAATGATGCCAGCCAGCATTAAGAGGAAGCCTCTTCCCACAGAATAAATTAGTTTACATCAATATAAAACTCTACACTTGAAAACAAATCCAATCTGGGAGGTGGTGACACAGGCATTTAATCCCAGCACTTAGGAGGCAGAGGCTGATGGATTTCTGAGTTTGAGGTCAACCTGGTCTACAAAACTGAATTCTAGGGCTATGCAGAGAAACCCTGTCTCAGAGGGGAAAAATAAAATAATGTGTGTGTTATATCATTTTAAAACATGTAATATCAAGCTCCAATAAGTAAAGACTTGTATTAAGCAATTTTCTTGTATCAGTTGACTTTCCACTATCATAGAGGTAAACTGCATGTGTGAATGTGCATGAGTTTATGTATGCAAAGGCATAAGCATGGGCTAAAGTGTGATATGCATGTGGAGGTCAGAGGTCAACCTTGAATTCTGAGTAATGTCTCCCACTGGCCTGGGACTCGACCACAAGATTAAGCTGGCTAGACAGCAGAGTGCCTCAGGGACCTGCCGGCCTTTGCCTCCCCAGCTCTGGGATTACAAGTACGCACTGCCAGGTCCTTTTGTTGCACTTTCCCAAGTTGTATATTAATGTCTTCTACGTAAAGGAATGGAGGCTCAGAAAGGGAGGGACCTGCTAAAGGCAACTGCTAGAAAAGTGACTGATATGGAATCTGAACCCAACAATTTAAGCTTAGTTTTTTTTTAATTTTGAGATATTGGCAGTACACTTTCCCCCTTTTTCACAAGCACTGGGAAAATGATTTTTTCAAAATTATTAGAGATTCTCCATTAGACTGATATTATGCTATGAACTAGTAACAAGCCATTGAAAGTCTGTTAAAAAATTGCATCCTGGTTTATGACCTATCTCCATCTAAGAAGAAGTAGAAATAAAAACCAAAACAGGAAGAAGTTTTCCAGAAAATGGATAACTGAGATGAGGCTAATTTGTTTCACTAATTATTTACTTATTTGAGCTTAGAAAGTGTAAGATCCAGGATGGTATCAGAAAGATCACCCAAGACTCTTTCCACTAGGATTAAGAATTCCTGTCTTGGAACTGGAAAGATTGTTCAGCAGTTAAGAGCACTGGCTACTCTTCCAGAGGACCAGAGTTCAATTCCCAGAACAACATAGTGGCTTACAACCATCTATAATGAGATGTCTGGCACTCTCTTCTGGTGTACATGCACACTGTATACATAGTAATAAATCTTTTTTTTTTTTTTAAAAAAGAGAAACTCAAAATAAGAACGGAAGAAATTAATTCAAACATTGATCATTGAACTCAAGGAGGCAGCTGGAGAGATGGCTCAATGGTTACTTATTGGTTGTTACTGCTCTTGGGAACATTTGGAGTTTAGTTCCGTGCACCCACAAGAGGGCACTCACAAACACCTATTACTCCAGCTACAGGAGATTTGGCACCCCCTTCTGGCCTCCACAGGCATCTGCACATGCTTACACAAACCTCACAAGACATATACACAAATGCACACAACTAAAAGTAAAATTAATCTTAAACTCAAGGTTGTTGGCATAGTTGATAGGTTAGAGGTCATCTAAGTTTCATGGCACGGACTGCTCTTCCAGAGAACTCAGGTGTTCAATTCCCAGCACCGACATGGCAGATCAAAACCACCTGTAACTCCAGTTCCAGGGTACTAAACACCCATGCTAAAACACAAATGCACATAAAATTAGAAAAAAAAAAAAAAGATTCTCATCTTTGGCTTGTTAAAATACAGCCCTTACCATGTCACAACTAGGCATGCTGTCTAACAAATATAATTATAAAGATGATTCAAACAGATAAAAGCACTTGTTGCACAAGTGTGAGCCCTGGAACCCACTAAAGTGCAAAGAACTGCTCTACAAAACTGTTCTCTGATGTCTACTTGAGTGTGGTGGTATGCACCTGCCCTGTGCCCCACCACACACACACACACACACACACACACACACACACACAAAATAATGAAATTTAAAACAAACCAACTAACCATAATTATTTTAGACTCTTACAGCACATTAGTAATGCTAATGCCATAGTGTGCACATGCTCAGAAACTAGCTGTAGCCCCACCTCTGGAGGAGAGGAAATAAACAGGAACCCAAGTCACTCATATTTACAGAGGTCCTTGGCAGAGTGTCATCCTATCCATGTAAGGGGGAAAGTCAGAGGTCCGGAATCGCTAGGGCTGCCTCAAACATTACCATTTCAAACAGAAGACGGACAAGCTTTTCAGACTCTCCTCTGTATTTGGAAGTCAGCGTTGATGAAGAGACGTTGAAGAACGTTGTCTTGCATTCTGTAGCAACTGCTTTAGCAAGGAGTGTTTTTCCAGTGCCAGGTGGGCCAACCATCAGTACTCCCTGTAGGAGTAGAGCAGTGTATCATATAACAGCGTAAGCAAAGACTTCATCTGCCATTGCCATTTCCTTCCCTTTTCTGTTTTTTGAGGAAGATAAACAGAAACAAGGCCTTGACCTCCCGGACTCCTTGATCCTCCTGCTCTATGCTCTGGAGGAGTGGGACTATCAGTGGACACCACCTTGTCCAGTAGCTTGCCCGTGTTCTAATGAAAAATACCAAGTATCAAATTTATGAAACAATGAGACAAAGAACAAGGAGAAAAATGAATGTTATTTCATAACAAAGTTTTACTTATTTACTTTTTGATATAGGGTCTCATTAATTTAGCACTGACTGGAGTGGAACTCACTCTGTAGACCAGGCTGGCCTCACACTCACAGAGCTTCACCTATCTCTGTCTCCAAACTGCTGGGATTAAAAGTATAAGCCATCACTACTGGAACAAATACCTTTTCTATTACACAAAAGGAAGATAGTAACATTAAAAGTTTGAAATTCAGTTAAGATAATTATTATTATTCATTCAAAAGATTTATTATTAACAATTGATATTTTAAAAAGTAGATAAATGCTCACTCTTAACCCACATTCCTTTAAATAGCTCCTTTTCATATCATCTCCAAAACTACTATGACAAGTCATGTGACTTGAAAATGGAGCGCACAGCCAATGGGTCCTATGTGCAGCAGAAGGTCACTCTAAGTGTGCTGTGTGCAGGCAAAATGGTCCCCGACACTGTACTTCTTACTCTGGGAACCTTGCACAAAACTCCAAATAATACAGCATAAACTTTTTCAATTTTTTTTGCGGGGAGATAGGGTCTTACCCTAATCCAGGCTGTCTTGGAGCTCACCATGTAGCCCAGGCTTACCTCAAAGCCAATGTGATCCTCCTGCCTAAGACTCCTGAGCACTGGATTACAGGCTTGAACTACTACACCTGGTTTAAATTTTTCCTTACTCCACTTTCTCCAATCTGAGTAAGTAACGGCTCTCCACAGCAGCACTGCCATGTCCTCTGACGACTTACTTTCCATGGTCTCCTAATGCCCTTAAAGAATTCTGGCATCCACATTGGTAACACCACTGCTTCCTTAAGCAACTTTTTAGCTTCTACTAAATCAGCAATATCATCCCTGAAAGAAAAGATACTTCATCAGCCAACCCCTTACATTATATATCCAGCCCTATAATCATCACCCTGACAACCATCACCCACACAGGATTTTATGGCACAGACAAAACACTAGTCTTACACTCTAATCAGTATACACAGAGGATAACCTTTGTCTTTAGTTCTTGGTAATAATGGTTTTCAGTTTAACTCAGGAGAGCATAGCTCTCGTTCATTCATTCTCTATGCCGCTGGGCTAGTTTAAAATTTGTGATGTGATATGACCTGAGTCAAGTTTAAGCACTTCCTTAACTGAAGAGCTTGGGACCATAAATGTTTGCATACACCTCACTACTTAAGCATTCTCTGATCCAAAAACTGTTCAGATTAATTTCATCTAAAACTCTCCAAACTTTCAGAAGATAATGTATTTGCTTGTTTTTTTTTTTTTTTTAAAAATGTGGCTTAAGGCCCTAAGTTGTATAAATGAATGACACAAGCCAGTACTTAGAAGGAAGCCTGTTCCCACAGAAAAAAGTCATTTACCTCTCTCTACTTGAAAATATACGCAATAACCAGACAGTCAGTGGTGGAGCATCCTCAGGAGGCAGGAGGATCTGAGTTTGATGACAGCATGGTCTACTGACCTAGTTCCATGACAGCCAGGGCTACACAAAGAAAACCAAACCAAAACAAAACAAAAAATAAACTTGAGGGGGCTGTAAGGATGGCTCACTGGCCGCTCTTCCAGAGGTCCTGAGTTAAATTCCCAGCACCCATATAAGTAGCTCACAACTGTCTGTAATTCCAGTTCCAAGGTATCTGACACTCTCACACAGACACACATGCAGGCAAAACACCAGCTCACGGGGCTGGAGAGATGGCTCAGAGGTCTTCTCTTCCAGAAGACCTGAATTCAATTCCCAGCAACCATGGTGGCTCACAACCATCTATAATGAGACCTAATGCCCTCTTCTGGCCTACAGGTGTACATGCAGGCAGAACACTATATACATAATGAATATATTATATATAATAAATAGATAAATCTTTAAAAAAACACCAACTCATATAAAGTAAAAATAAATTATTTTTTAAAATGTGGATATAGGTACATTTTTGGATTTCTGATTTTTCAGATTAGGGTTGCTGAACCTGCATTATCATTGAAGCATTTTATCTTATATTTCATAACTCAAGTGGCTTAGAAGAATGGCTATTTAAAAAAATAACAAATAAGGCATAGAGCAGATATAGCTGCTAAGCTTCCAACTTGACTTAGAGAGGCAGACAACAACAGTAAAAGAACATCAACATCATTATGAAGTTCTTCCCAGCCACTAGAATACCTATCAGTACTACTAGTGTACGCAGCAGTTTTATTATGAAAATAGATTTTACTGCATAAATATAATGTGTAAGGATACTGTATATTTATACTGTATAAATATTTTAATTGAAAGTATGTAACAAGCCGGGCAGTGGTGGTGCAGGCCTTTAATCCCAGCATTCGGGAGGCAGAGGCAGGAGGATCTCTGTGAGTTCGAGGCCAGTCTGGTCTACTAAAGCTAGTTCCAGGATAGGCTTGATAGCTACAGCAAAACCCTGTCTCGGAAAACAAAAAACAAACAAACAAAAAAAGTATGTAACACAATGCAACTAACTTGTAGAAAAGTGATCTCTTATAAGACACTATAAAAATTAATAGCTCCTTTATTAGATATAAATAAAGTTGAGGATCTTCCACTAATAGCAAATAAAAAAAAATCTACCATAAGCCATAGACATAAACAAAATTAATTCATAAAAACCTCCACCTCTGGCTGGTGCGCTTGCTCAGTGTGTAAAAGCAGTCACTGAACCAGACTGAGGGTCTGGTCCTCAGAACTCACAGAAACGTGGGTGAGAAGAGAGTCTACATAAGTTTTCTCCAATCTCCAATCTGTGCCATAGCACAGGCTCTACCCCATGATACACACAATAATAAGAGTTTCTGCTTGTTTGTTTTTTTTTTTCATGAGAATAAGAGGTTTGTTTGTTTGGGTTTTTTTGTTTGTTTGCTTTTTGTTTTTTCTTTAAGTATCCCTGGCTGTCCTGGACACAGAGATCCACCTACCTTTGCCTCCCCAGAGCTGGTGTTAAAGGCATGCAGCACCACCTTAGGGCAATAATAAAAGTTTAAAACAAACAAACAAACAAAAAAAAAACCTCAATCTTTTCGACATTAGAAAGGGGCCCAAGAAATGAAATTAGTGTTCTTAGTCCCTCTTTGTATATGACTTATTAATTTAAAAGAATCTTAAGAACTAGGGATATTCTGTTCGCAAAGAACTTGCTTCATATGTATGAGACCTGTGTTCAATACCTAATATCACACACACACACACAGCACCTAATGGATGGCTCACTGGTAAGAGCACTGGCTGCTCTCACAGAATACCAGATTTGACTCCCACAATGCAACTCACAAGCGTCTGTAACTCCAGATCCAGGAGATAGGACACTGCCTTCTGCCCTCCACAGGCAAAACACTCATTCACATAAAATAATAAACTTAAAAATGCAAAATACAAATAAAAATATAAAACACTTCAAACTAAAGTCTAGATAATGCAGTACAATTGGTTTAATACTTGGTTAGGAAGCACAAGCCCTAGAGCCCTCACCATCACTATGTAACTTGGCCACTGTAACGTATGTCTGTCAGCGCTCAGGTCAAAAGGACAAAATTCAATGCCGTGCTGGCTACACAGCCATTTTGGAGTCAGTCTGCACTACAGGGAACCCTGTCTCACAACAAACAGGAATAAAAATCTCAAGACAACATGTGGGTGATGCAGCTTTCCACTTATGTCCTGTTTATACCACAGATCCTCTATCTTCAAAGATAATCTTTGGCACATACCCAGATTTTCTCCATCTTCCAAAACTGTCATCAGCTCGATTATTTTGCGATGTGACTTACCACCGAACATTGGGATTCTGGGAAATTATATCTCTTTCCAAAGCTTCTACCAAGTCCTTGTCGTATCCAGTGCTGTCAAATTTATGTGCCTCTGGTTCTGCAACTGCAGCCGGTGATTTGCTCTACATGAGGAGATAAAAACAGAAGAAATTTTAATTAGAAGTTTGTATTTTGGGAGGGGGAGGGAAAGGGGAGGCGGCGGTGGGGAAGAGACAGAAATCTTTAATAAGTAAGTAAGTAAGTAAATAAATAAATAAATAAATAAGTTTGTATTTTGTTTCTGTGAATCAGAAATAATGATCAAACCAAAGTGATTTTGTTTATGGAATGGTCTCCTGGTGTAAACCTAACACAAGTCAAACTTCTGACCCTCTTGCCTCCCAAACCAATGGTATTACCACCACACCTGGCCAAGGAAAACCAATTCTAATTAATCAATATAGCTTTTTCCAAGACACTATAGGCCAGAAGGAAGTGGTGCAGTATTTACCAAGTGCACAGGAAACCCAGAGTCCTTTCAGCACAGTAGCCTTAAGAACGGAAGAGGATAATAAGACAGGCGTAGGAACACAGGCACAGAATTCCAGCACTTGGGAATTAGGAACAAGAGGACTGAGAGACACCTCACTAAACCCAACCAAACCAAAACCACACCCCTCAAAACAAACAGACAAACAAACCTCAGATAAGAAACTAGCAGAACTTTATCAACCTCAAAACATGGACAGGTCAGGAAACGATACATGGAACTATGTAAATATGGCAGGTTTTATTTCCCCAAGTTTTCTAAATTACATTAAACAGCAAAGCAAAAATTACAAGTCTAATGCAGTTCTAAATTAATACAAAGGAAATGTTTTTATTTGTGAAAAGGGAGAATAAAGGGATATAGAGGACTTCTGTACTCAGAAGTCATAAAATGACTATCAGCAAATCACTTCACAACCCCCATATCGATGGATGGATGGATGGATGGATGGATGGATGGATGGATGGATGGATAGATAGATAGATAGATAGATAGATAGATAGATAGATAGATAGATAGATAGATAGATGGNATGGATGGATGGATGGATGGATGGATGGATGGATGGATAGATAGATAGATAGATAGATAGATAGATAGATAGATAGATAGATAGATAGATAGATGGATGGATGGATGGATGGATGTGTATCTACTTAATTTAAGCAAAAATTAAATTAATTTTTAGTTCTGGCCAACCAGTTGTAGCACAAGCCTTTAATTCCAGCACTTGAGAGGCAGAGGCAGGCAAATTTCTGTGAATTCAAGGCCAGTCTGGTCTACAAAGCAAGTTCTAGGACAGCTAGAGCTGTTACACAGAGAAACCCTATCTTGGGGGGAAAAAAAAGACAAAACAAAAACCAAAACCATTTTGTTTTTTTATGGGGACTGGAGAGAAAACTCAGTAGTTAAGAGCACTGGCTTCTCTCCAAGAAGTTCTGAGCTCAATTCCCAGCACTCACATGGCCCTTCCACCTGTCTGTAACTGTAGTCCTATGGGATCCAGTGCGCTCTTATGATGTGGAAATGAACATGCAGACAAGACATCCATACACATCAAGTAAGTAAATCTCACTTTTGTTGGTGTGTGTGTTTAAGTATGTCACATGGGTGTGGGGTTCTTAGGAGATGGAGGCAGAGGAGATTGAGCGCTCTGATGGAGGTGCTAGGAATCAAACTCAGGAAGAGCACTAAGCGTACTTTAACCACTGCGCCATCTCCCAAGCTCCACCTTTCACTTTCAAAGGCCATAACATTTACCTTATCCTCTCTTCCTTTATTCTGTTCTTTCTTTTCTCGACTACGAACAGCTTTCCCTCTGTCATTGTGAAGATGCTGTGCAGACGGACGGTGAGGTCTGACGACTGTGCCTGCGCGGTTACTATGTGGTTTAGGGTCATTGTACTGAGAAGACTGACGTTTCCTAGGTCCTGGTGAGGGTCTAAACAACACAAGATCATTAAAATCATACTTAATTCCTGAAGTAGCGGGTACACACCCAGCTAATGAAAAGAACTAAAGAAGTCAAGGCAAACATGGAGCACAAACTTTAGGATGCTGAAACCCAGGTAAA
Source organism: Alexandromys fortis (assembly GCF_014885135.2). NCBI lineage: Eukaryota > Metazoa > Chordata > Mammalia > Rodentia > Cricetidae > Alexandromys > Alexandromys fortis. The sequence goes on from NW_026068007.1 coordinate 4,260,571, forward strand.
CTGCCATGGCCAATGACAGGGATGCAGTACTGTCACACTTTAGAAACAAGGGGAAGTAAAAGTCACTCCTATTTAGGACATTACTGTGCAGCAAAGAGCAGTTATCAGAAAACAATGTTCATCAGAAGAACCAAAATGCAAATGCTGGATTTCTTCTCCATGACTAAACAAGCAATTCAGTGTGATTCTTCTTAGAATATATTATAATCTTGTGGTTTAGCTAAAGGTTTTAATAATTTCCCTATTCTAAAAGACTAGGATGAAAGTTGGGTACAGTGGTACATGACCTTTACTCCCAGCATTTGAAAGACAGAGGCATGTGGATGAATCACTGTGAGTTAGAGACCAGGCACACATAGCAAATCCAAAGTTAGGGTTATATAATTAGACCCTGTCTCAAAACAGAAAAGAAAAAAATAGGAAGGGAGGGAGGGAGGAAGGAAGAAACAAAAAAAGAAAAGGGAAAAAAAGGTGGTGGCTGAAGAGATGGCTTAGCAATTAAGAGCAGTTGTTGCTCTTGCTGAGGACCTGGATTCTCAGTTTCCAGGACACACATAGCAGCTCACAACTGCCTGTGACTCCAGTTTCAGGAACTAGGAGAACTTTATCAACCTCAAATCATGGACAGGCCAGGAAACAAATACATGGAACTATGTAAATATGACAGGCACCAGGCACACAGGTGGTATACACATATACATACAGACAAAACATTCATACACATAAAATAGGTAAATAAAAATAAATACCGGTGGAAATTTCAAAATCTCATGGAAGGTGCCTCATGCTCAAATATAACCCGCTTATTTCATTTTGACTCAATGGCCAAATGTAGACCTCCATATTTAGTGGCTCTTTGATTAATGTGGAATGAATAAAAACACACAAAAACCAAAAAGAACAAAAAGGGAAAGGGCCTATTCTCAAGTACCTCAGGGTATACTTCAGCGCAAAGAAAGTATATTATCTAAAGTCAGTGCACCTTAGTTGTCTGGGGTTTTTGCTGTTGTTGTTGCTTTGGTTTGTTTTGTTTTTTGTTTGTTTTCAAGACAGGGTTTCTCTGTGTAGTCTTGGCTGTCCTGGAACTCACTTTGTAGACCAGGTGGGCCTTAAATTCAGAGATCTGTCTCCTGCTGCCACCAACGTGCTGGGATTAAAGACACGTGCCACCAGATACCACCTGGCACTTTATTGATTATTCATCTGCTGTCTCTTAGTAGAAAAGTGGGCATAAATGCCAAAGAAAGCCAAGCAGGCTCAAAAGCCTGCCAGTCTAAATCCCTCGATTTACATGTGGAAAATATGAGTTACAGATGCATGCATGGTTTTCCAGCAGTCACAGAGTGAAGAAAACTCCAGTTCCCAGATGTCCTCAGTCTGTAAGCTGAGTCAGCTACTTTCAGCCCATGCACCAGCAGTTCCGGCTACTTTCCACCTCAATTTGATACACATTTAAACAATTCTAAAAGGACATTTCAGTACAAATGTTCCCCATGTCCCTGTCTCCCAGCAACCTAGTCCATCTCCTAGATATGGCCAAGGCAAAATCTGTCAGCTTCTTGGGCAAGTCTTCTTAAAAAGTCTCCACTTACCTTCGCTCAACAGGTACAGGCAAGGACCACACTTCTCCCTCAGAAGCTGGAAGCTCATGCTGCGCAGCTTTTAGAGGAGTGCTGTCCAGTTTAAAGCTCTCGAGTGTTTTCATGATGTCCTTAACATGCTTAGCTTCCACATTTATTTCCTGCCAAACCTGGTTTCAAAGAAGAATATGACTAAATTCCTTTAACTTAGGGCCATTTCCTATGTTAGAAGCCCCAACTGATCGAGAGTGAGCAAACTACATCAAACATCTTACAAAATTGCAACGACTGATTTTCTGTTCTCAAAATTAATTCTGAAAGAATGATTTAAAATGCTAGCTATGGGGCTGGAGAGGTGTCTCAGAGGGTAAGAGCTGTTCTTCCAGGGGACCCGGGTTTGATTCTCAGCACCTGCACGGCAGCTCACAACCATCTGTTAACTCCACAAGGGATCTGCTGTCCTCTTCTGGCCTCTTTGGGCAACGTATTCACTTTGTGCACTGCCATGCATGCAGGCAAAACACTCACACACAGAAAACAAAATCTTTTAAGACAAACCCTGGCTAATTAAATTGATACCTACATAATTCTTTTTGCTTTTTTGTTTTTGGAGACAGGGTTTCTCTGTGTAACAATCCTGGCTGTCCTGGAACTCTCTCTGTAGTCTAGGCTGGCCTTAAACTCACAGAGATCCGCCTGCCTCTGCACCACCACCGCCCGGCTAATGCCCACATAATCCTTCTTCAAACCGTGCAACAACTGAAAGGTTAGCTGCAACTTTCAAGTTTGACAAAAACAAAACTTCTGCAGGTTGCCCTTTGATGGATTTATACTATTTAACCAAATGATTCTGGTTTTAAACAAGGTTCCATGAGTATTGTACAGCGGCCTCAAAGTCACAATTCTCCTGCTGGGGCCTCCAAGGTGCTAGGATTGCAGGTGTGTATATCAGGTTTAGTTAATTTTTAAAACCATGATCGAATTTCATTACACAGGGTAATGGTCGTACAACATTCTGAATGTATTTAACACTACTGAGTGTTAATAGTATAAAGTTTCAATGTTTAGAACTTTATACTGAACTATACATTTAAAGCGATTTATATATTTTTAAAGTATGTTTCTCTCCCAGTAACATGAATATGGACAGTCCAATTTAAGAAAAAGTTATTTTCCAAAAGAGGCTACTTCTCTTCAAGTGTTACAGACAAGTGTGGTACTGTATTTACACAGCATCCAGGAATGAACAGTTCACAACAAATTCAGCCTAAGGAACCACTCATTTCTGTAATGTTCTATTCTAACAGCTGAACTTTGGAAAATGCTGCCCTAGACTAGATTTTATAAGTTCCAGGGTTCCTAATTATAATTTCTTCTGGTCCTTGTGTCTAAAATTCCTTAAATGGGATTCAAATATGATCAGCTTTGTAAAGTTCTATAGGAAATAGGTTCTGCAAGAATTTGCTGTCATTTGCAATTTCAGCAACGACATTAACAAATCAACTGCAGGGCTTGGATGTGGTGGTGCAAGCCATTAATCCTAAGAATGGGCAGGAAGAGACAGGATGATTGAGTACGAGGCCACCATAGCCCACACAGCAAACTCCAGGACAGCCAGGGCCACAGAGAAAGACCCTGTCTTAAAAAAAAATAGGAAGGGCCAGGTGGTGGTGGTGCACACCTTTAATCCCAGCACTTGGGAGGCAGAGGCAGGCGGATCTCTGTGAGTTAGTTCCAGGACGGGCTCCAAAGCTACAGAGAAACCCTGTCTTGAAAAGCAAGAAAAAGAAAAAAGAAACAAAAAGAACTTTCACTTTAAAAGTATTAATAGATTACAATAATCAGAATAATGAAGCAGAGGTCACAACACTGTTGATATTAAAGGGCTGCTGCTCACCATGACAGCGAGTCTTGGTTGTCAACCTGACTACCTCTGGAATTAACTAAAACGCCAAGTCATTGGGCACACCTGTTAGGGATTTTTAGTTAATTGGATCAGTTGAGGGGGAAGACCCACATCTTCTCGTGGCAGCCTGTATAAAGGACAGAAGAAGAACGTTTGCTCTTGGCCTGCTTGTACTCATTCACCGGCACTAGAGCTTACTTATTCAGATTGCCAGGGTATACTTTAGACCAGTTGTGAGTTCAACTCCAGCCTGGTCTACAGAGCTAGTTCTAAGACAGTCAAAGCTACACAAAGAAACCCTGTCTCAAAAAACCAACCAACTAAACAAACAAACAAAAAAGCTTATACTCTCTGAATGCATGTACAGCATTGAAAGTCAATCTAAATTTTCTGAGTATTAAACCTAGCAGCCATGATTCTTACCTGCTGCCATTTCTGCTGGAGGTATGTATCTTTGACTGAATACAGATACTTGTTCATTTGGTCAAGAACTCCCTGATAATAGACCATCGCAGAGTCATAGTTTCCCAGCAAGGCATACTCACGAGCCAATTTTACATTCTCACTTATCATGAGAAGACTCATGCTCATATGTAAGCTAAGAAAAGAAGAAACAAGAAACATTTTCACGTTATACATCTTTTAAAAAGTAAGTACAAAGCTTCTTAAAAAATATACTTTGCAGGACTCCTTTAATAAGGAAGTTTACAATGGGGTCAGTGAGACCATTCTGTCCTGACCTCCATGTGCATACACCACAGTGTACAACTGCCCCAACACTGACAAAGTAAGTTTTTAAACAAAGATAGAATACATATTTTCTTTAATTTTGCCAAATACAAATAGACTAAATATTGTAACTGTAATTCTTGCTTGATACCTGTTTTGTTATATGTAATTTTACAATGTTAAAGTTAAACCTCCCTTTTTAATTAGACAGAAAAGGGGAGATGATGTGGGATGTCCTTTTGTACACTGCGAATATGTGTTGTTTTTATTGGCTGATGAGCAAAGCTACTTTGGCCTATGGCAGGGCAGAATACAGCTAGGCAGGAAAGCCAAACTAAATACAAGGCAGAAAAGGCAAAGTTGAGGGAGACACCCAGCAGTCACCAGAAAAGCAAGATGAGCCATGAGCTTCATGGTAAAACATAAAATAACAGAAATGGGTTAATTTAAAAGAGCTGGTCAATAATAAGCCTGAGTCATCAGCCAAACTTTTATAATTAATATAAGTCTCTGAGTGTTTTTTCAGGAACCAGAGGTGGGGGGGAAACCCTCAATTTACACAATAAAATATCCAAATGGAACTATTGGGCAGTAATAGATAATTATTACATGGCTGGAACATAGTTCAGTGGTTAAGGGCACTAATTGCTTTTGCACACAGTGGCTCACAACTGTATGTTACTCTATTTCAAGATTCCAACATCCTCTTGCCTCCGTCGACACCTGCCTGCAAGTGGTACACATAAATTCACACAGGCACACACCTATGTGCATAAATAAAAATAAAACTTTTTTAAAAAAAATATAAGGCTGGGAAGTGGTGGTGCATGCCTTTAATCTAAGCACTAGGGAGACAGAGGCAGGCAGATCTCTGTAAATTTGAGGCCAGCTTAGTCTACAGAGCAAGTTCTAGGACAGCCAGAGCTATACCACAGAGAAACCCTGTCTTGAAAAGCAAAAAACAAAAGCAAGTTCAATAATGCTAAATATGAGTGTGAATTTTGTAAGAAAGGAACAGTTTGTGAGAATAAAGTTGCACACTCATTTTAAAGAACAATCAAGGAATACTTAGGGATATCATATATATATATAATACATATGATATATATATGTATCAATGGCTCTATGTAGAAATGTTATAAAAGACTTCAGAGAAAGCCTCACAAAGGACTTGATTTTGAACATTAATGATAGAACTATTTGAATTATCAAAAAATTAGAGGCAGGGAAAATATAAAATATATTATGTGTATGTATGAAAATGTCAGCCCATATTATGTATATTTCATATATTCAAATACAAAACACTACAAAAAAAGTTGGAGGCAATCTGTTCTGTTAGGAAACTGGCAAAGAACACAGTAAACATATAGTACATGGAAGTAATAAACAACTTTATAAATAGCAAAATAAATAGATCATCAAAAATAAACGATTGGGGAACAAAAATCCTAGACATAGAACAATGTCTAATTTGAATATCATTTTATTAAAGTAAAAATTACCTATGCTACATAAACACTCATTTTAAAATATACATGTATACCTAAGAATGTATATGGAATATACCAATCTAAAGAGGGGGAGGAGAGAAATGTGAATCAAAGAATCAGGTACAGGGGGCACACACCTGTAATCCTAGTATCTGGAAGGTCAAAGCCATCCTCAGTTGTATATTGAGCTTGAAGCCAGTCTGGGCTAATAAAAAGGATGGATGAGATTTTCCTCCTGGGATTAAGCTGTGACTTCCATCCTACTCACTGTCTCTTGCTTATCCACTCAAAGGAAACCAGCTGTTATGTGGCAAGGTCCTCTGTGAAGAGGCTCACACCACAAAGAAATGAGGGCGGTCCCAGGGCACCAAGAACCCACAATGCCCTGAATCCGGTTAGCAACCACATGAATGAGCTTGAATGCTCCTTTGGTTATGTCTTGAGATGACTGCAGTCCTGGATGACATCTTCATCACAGCTTGGTAAAAGACTGAATCAGAAGCATCACAAACCCACACATTCCTGACCCAGAGCAGCTGTGCGTGTGTGTGTTAGCAGTAAGCTGTGCAGTAACTGTGAGTGTGTTAGCAGTAAGCTGTACAGTAACTGTGTGTGTTAACAGTAAACTGTATAGTAACTGTGAGTGTGTGTTAACAGTAAGCTGTACAGTAACTTGTGTGTGTTAACAGTAAGCTATGTAGTAGCTGTGTGTTAACAGTAAGCTGTGCAGTAACTGTGTGTGTGTGTTATCAGTAAGCTGTGCAGTAACTGTGTGTGTTAGCAGTAAGCTGTGCAGTAACTGTGAGTGTGTGCTAACAGTAAGCTGTGCAGTAACTGTGTGTGTGTTAGCAGTAAGCTGTGCAGTGACTGAGTGTGTGCTAACAGTAAGCTATGCAGTAACTGTATGTATGTGTGTTAGCAGTAGGCTGTGCAGTAACTTACAAGGACATAGCAGTATAGGCATGAATTGAGGTTAGGCCATCTTATCAGTAACTCAAGACCCAGCATCTAAGGAACAAAAGAAAAAGATGGGAAAAAAATCCCGCGACATAAATAACGACCGCCGCAAGTTGTAACCACAGATATTTACCTTAATAATAAAGCTCCATAGCAGAGACTCTACCTCTGTTACCTGCTGTACCCTCAGCACTAAGGACACGCTTGGCACACAGACCTCAAAACACCTTTGAATAGATGACTGTTGTTGTGTTGTCCTAACTACAAAACCCCTTTCCCTTGGTCTAGCTTCTATTCCTCAAAAACCTCACACTCCTTGATCCTCAGTTCAACCCACCAAGTCAGGATTATTATTTGATTAGTTTTTTGAATTTTTACTTTTTGTATTTAGGTGTTTTGCCTGAATGTGTGTGCACCAAGTGCATGCAGTGCCCACAGAGGATAGAGGAAGGCATCAGACTCCCTGACACTGATGTTGCAGATGCTTGGAAGCAGCCATGTGGTTGCTGGGAATTGAACCTGGGTCCTCGGGAAAAGCAGCCATCTCTCCAGGCCCATTTGATTCCTCCATGAGTACTTCTGCCCTGAAACCATCTCAGCACTATGGTGATGCCTAGTCTGGGCAGTGGCATAGGTGGAGAGGAACCTGGCCTGCTCTGAAGTGTACAGCTGATTCCTATGGCCTTGGATAAGTTGCTCTATTGGGGAGGGGTCATGGTTCAGGACTCAAAGCTCATAAAAGTTATTTCTACCCTTCTTCAACTGTATGTTTTGAATTTCTCTTTCCGGTCAGATAAAATTCCTTTCATGCCAACTATTTTTCTTTCTTTTTTTCAGGCAGGGGGAGTGGCTGAGTATCACACCAGCTCAGGTTGGTCAAGAACCCATCTTAGTTAGCTCTCTTGCTCAGCCTCCCAAGTGCTGGGACACGGCTGAGTTACCACGCCACCTGTTAGTTACCATTCTAATAGACAAGTAACAGAAAGTCAATCCAAGGCCACATTAACAGATAACATACAGAGTCCCTGGCTATCAAAGAAAACAAAGTGTTTACACATATACTACTAAAGCACCCTTATTTCACTAAATGTCAGATTTTTAAAAAAATCATCACTTTCTATTACTGTAGCAATATCTAAGCCAGGATATTTTTTAATAATTTTTATTTTATGTAGATTGGTGTTTTGACTACATGTATTTCTGTGTGAGGGTGTCAGATTCCCCTGGAACTGAAGTTAGGGACAGTTGGGAGCTGCCATGTGGGTCCTGAGAATTGAATCCAGGTCCTCTGGAAAAGCAGTCAGTGTTCTCTTTTTTTCAATGTTAATGATTTATTTAATTTTATTTTATGTGCATTGGTGTGAAGGTGTCAGATCTCGTGGAACTGCATTTTCAGACAGTTGTGAGCCATGTGGGTGCTGGGAATTGAACCCGGGTCCTCTGGAAGAGCAGTCAGTGCTCTTAACTGCTGAGCCATCTCTCCAGCCCCGAGCAGTAAGTGTTCTTAACCACTGATTCATCTTTCCAGCATCCTAAGTCAGAATATTAACACTTCTATTTATGAAATTCTTCAATTTCCCTTATCATTTCTTGATGGAGAAAGGTATAATTGGTTAATTATAATAAACAAACTGCTTGGCCTCATAGCTTAGAACATAGGTGGGTGGAATAAACAGAATAGGATGCTGGGCGGAAGAGGAAGTGAGGTCAGACTCTGCTCTGCTCCCGGAGAGACCCGACAGCTCTGCGCTCTGGAGCAGAGACGCCATGCTCAGCCCTCCCAGGTAGACGCATGAAGCTCAGACCCATGATGGACAGAGGCTAGAATCTTCCTGGTAAGCGCACCTTGGGGTGCTTACACACATTATTAGAAATGGGCTAGTCCAGGTGCGAGAATTAGCCTGTAAGGGCTAGAGTTCATGGGCCAAGCAGTTCTTAAATGAACACAGTTTGTGTGTTGTTATTTCGGGCATGAGCTAG